>NW_022476524.1:203389-439295 GCF_009829145.1 Chiroxiphia lanceolata
GGTCAGGGATGGGGTCAGGGGGTCTCGGGGGGGACAGGGATGGGGTCGGGGGCTGTCGAGGGGGGCAGGGATGGGGTCGGGGAGGGTCGGGGGGGTCAGGGATGGGGTCGGGGGGTGTCGGGGGGACACGGATGGGGTCGGGGGGGACAGGGATGGGGTCGGGGGGGAGAGGGATGGGGTCGGGGGGTGCCGGGGGGGACATGGATGGGGTCGGGGGGTGTCGGGAGGGACAGGGATGGGGTCAGGGGGTGTCGGAGGGGGACACGGATGGGGTCGGGGGGTGTCTGGGGGGACACGCACGGGGTCGGGGGTTGTCGGGAAGGGACAGGGATGGGGGTTGGGAGCGGGACAGGGAAGGGATTGGGGTGCAGGAACAGGGATTGGGGTGCAGGAACAGGTCTCAGGGTGCAGGACAGGGTTTGGGGTGCAGGAACAGATCTTGGGGTGCAGCACAGGGTGGGGTCCAGGACATATTTGGGGGTCCAGGGCAGATTTGGGGGCTCAGGGCAGGGTTTGGGGGTGCAGGGCAGGGATAGGGGTGTGGGACAGATTTGAGGGTGCAGGGTAGATTTGGGGGTGCAGGTCAGATTTGGGGGTGCAGGGCAGATTTGGGGGTGCAGAGCAGGGTTGGGATGCAGGTCAGATTTGGGGGTGCAGGGCAGGATTTGGGGGTGCAGGGTAGGTTTGGGGTGCAGCTCAGATTTGGGGCGCAGGGCAGATTTGGGGGTGCAGGACAGATTTGAGGATTCAGGGCAGGGTTTGGGGTGCAGCTCAGATTCGGGGGTGCAGGGCAGATTTGAGGATTCAGGGCAGGGTTTGGGGTGCAGCTCAGATTTGGGGGTGCAGCTCAGATTCGGGGGTGCAGCTCAGATTTGGGGGTGCAGCCCGGGGCGCTCACGAGCAGGACGCGGGTGCTCTGGTTGAAGATTCCCGCGTATCCCCGGATCACGTCCCCGTGGAACGCCGGGGTCAGGAGCCGCCGGTGCCGCGCCCACCTCTGCCCGCGGCTCAGCAGCAACCCCTCCCCTGGGGGGGACACCCGGGGATGGCCGGGGGGCACCCAGGGGGGCTGCACCCCGTCCCTGCTGCCCCCTCACCCGGGGGGGACACTCGGAGCCATCCGGGACCACCCAGGGGTGCTGCCCCTGTCCCTGGGAGACCCCTACACCCATCTGGGATCACCCAGGGGTGCTGCCCCCTCCTCTGAGACCCCCAGATCCTTCCAGGACCACCCAAGGGTGCTACCCCTGTCCCTGTGAGACCCCCAGGTCCTTTCAGATCCACCCAGGGGTGCTGCCCCCTCCTCTGAGACCCCCAACCCCATCTGGGACCACCCAGGGGTGCTGCCCCTGTCCCTGTGAGACCCTCAGATCCTTCCAGGACCACCCAGGGGTGCTGCCCCTGTCCCTGGGAGACCCCCAGGTCCTTTCAGAACCACCCAGGGGTGCTGCCCCTGTCCCTGTGAGACCCCTGACTCAATCCAGGGGGCACCCAGGGGTGCTGCCTCTGTCCCTGGGAGACCCCCAGATCCTTCCAGGACCACCCAGAGGTGCTGCCTCTGTCCCTGGGAGACCCCTAGACCCATTTGAGACCACCCAGCGGTGTTGCCCCTGTCCCTATGAGACCCTCAGATCCATCCAGGACCACCCGGGGTGCTGCCCCTGTCCCTGTGAGACCCCTGACTCAATCCAGGGGTCACCCAGGGGTGCTGCCCCCTCCTCTGAGACCCCCAACCCCATCCAGGACCACCCAGGGTGCTGCCCCTGTCCCTGGGAGACCCCTGACTCAATCCAGGGGGCACCCAGGGGTGCTGCCCCCTCCTCTGAGACACCCAACCCCATCCAGGACCACCCAGGGTGCTGCCCCTGTCCCTGGGAGACCCCCAGATCCACCCGGGACCACCCAGGGGTGCTGCCTCCTCCTCTGAGACCCCCAACCCCATCCAGGACCACCCAGGGTGCTGCCCCTGTCCCTGGGAGACCCCTGACTCAATCCAGGGGACACCCAGGGGTGCTGCCCCCGCCCTGCCCCCTCTCCAGCCCCCACTCACCCAACCAGGGCTTGAGGAATCCGTAGAACATCTCATCCTTGGGGGCAACGAAGGCTGGGGGAGAGGGGGGCGGGGTGGGCAAGGGACCACCAGGGTGGGCAGGGGGCCACCATATGGGCAAGGGGCCACCAGGGTGGGCAGGGGGCCACCAGGGTGGGCAGGGGGTCACCATATAGGCAAGGGGCCACCAGGGTGGGCAAGGGACCACCATGTGGGCAAGGGGCCACCAGGGTGGGCAGGGGGCCACCAGGGTGGGCAAGGGGTCACCAAGGTGGCATCGCATCCCCTTGGGTGGGGACACTCGGGGTGGGGACCCTCTGCCAGCACCCAGGGCCACCATGGGGGTGAGGGTTGGGGTACAACCATGGACCGACCACGGTGACACCTTTGGGTGGCCCTGGGCACCCTCAAGGACAGGTTGGTGGCCACCACGGGGTGGCATTTGGCCTGGCCATGGGTGACACCTTTGGGTGACCCTGGGGACCCTTAAGGACAGGTTGGTGGCCACCATGGGGTGGCATTTCAACTGGCTGTGGGTGACACCTTTGGGTGGCCCTGGGCACCCTCCAGGACAGGTTGGTGGCCACCACGGGGTGGCATTTCAACTGGCCAGAGGTGACAACTCTGGGGTCCCCAGGGGTTGGGCTGGTGGCCACCACAGTGTGGGTGCCTGGGCACTGCCAGGTGACCGTGCTGGCCCTGGTGACACTTGTGGGTGGCCCTGGGGACACCTGTGGGTGGCCCTGGGCACCCTCAAGGACAGGTTGGTGACCACCAATTGGGCATGGGGGACAACTCTGGGGACCCCAGGGGTTGGGTCAGTGACCACCACCAGGTGACCGTGCCAGCCTCAATGACAGACGGAGTGGCCCTGGGGACAGCTGGGGTGGCCCTGGAGACACAACTGGTGGCCCTGGGGACATGACTGGTGGCCCTGGGGACGCAACTGGTGGCCCTGGGGACACATCTGGTGGCCCTGGGGCCATGATCGGTGACCCTGGGGACATGACTGGTGGCCCCGGGGACATGTTTGGTGGCCCTGGGGGCACGATTGGTGGCCCTGGGGACATGACTGGTGGCCCTGGGGACATGACTAGTGGCCCTGGGGATGTGTCTCGTGGCCCTGGGGACATATCTGGTGGCCCTGGGGACAGCTGGGGTGGCCCTGGGGCCATAACTAGTGGCCCTGAGGACGTGTCTGGTGACCCTGAGGACGTATCTCATGGTTCTGGGGATGCAACTGGTGGCCCTGGGGACACATCTGGTGGCCCTGAGGACATGTCTCGTGGCCCTGGGGACACGTCTGATGGCCCTGGGGACATGTTTGGTGGCCCAGGGACGTGACTGGTGGCCCTGGTGACAGCTGGGGTGGCCCTGGGGACATGTTTGGTGGCCCTGGGGAGGTGTCTGGTGGCCCTGGGGAGGTGTCTGGTGGCCCTGGGGACGCAACTGGTGGCCCTGGGGCCACGATCGGTGACCCTGGGGACATGACTGGTGGCCCCGGGGACATGTTTGGTGGCCCTGGGGGCACGATTGGTGGCCCTGGGGACATGACTGGTGGCCCTGGGGACATGACTAGTGGCCCTGGGGATGTGTCTGGTGACCCTGGGGACATATCTGGTGGCCCTGGGGACAACTGGGGTGGCCCTGGGGCCATAACTAGTGGCCCTGAGGACGTGTCTGGTGACCCTGAGGACGTATCTCATGGTCCTGGGGATGCAACTGGTGGCCCTGGGGACACATCTGGTGGCCCTGAGGACATGTCTCATGGCCCTGGGGACACATCTGATGGCCCTGGGGACATGTTTGGTGGCCCAGGGACGTGACTGGTGGCCCTGGTGACAGCTGGGGTGGCCCTGGGGACATGTTTGGTGGCCCTGGGGACGTGTCTGGTGGCCCTGGGGAGGTGTCTGGTGGCCCTGGGGACATGTTTGGTGGCCCTGGGGACGCAACTGGTGGCCTTGAGACATGACTGGTGGCCCTGGGGACAGGTCTGGTGGCCCCGTGTCCTACCTGAGGCGCTGAGGAGGGGCCGGAGGGTGGAGGGGTGGAAGAGGCGCAGGACGGGCAACCAGGGCAGTGCCCACCACAGGCAACCGTGGCTGTACTGGGCCACCAGCGCGTCCACGGCCTGCAGGCCCTGCTCCGTGCTCTGAGCCTGGGGACACGGGGACAGCACGGGACACGGGTGACCACGGGGGCACTGCCAGTCTTGGGGACACACGTGATCCCAGCCTGGGGACACGGGGACAGCACGGGACACGGGTGACCATGGGGGTACTGCCAGCCATGGGACATGTGTGATCCCAGTCATGGGACACCTGTGATCCTGGCCTGGGGACAGTGGGGACATGGGTGACCACGGGGGCACTGCCAGCCTTGAGACACCTGTGATCCCAGTCATGGGACACGGGGACACTGGGGACACGGGTGACCACGGGGGCACTGCCAGCCTTGGGACACCTCTGTGATCCCAGACCTGGGGACACCTGTGATCCCAGCTTGGGGACACCTGTGATCCCAGCCATGGGACACTGGGGACACCTGTGATCCCGGCTTGGGGACACCAGGGACACGGGTGAGCCTGGCTTGGGGACACCGGGGGACACCTGTGATCCCAGTCATGGGACACCTGTGATCCCGGCCTGGGGACACCCGGGGACACGGGTGACCTGGGGGGCACTGCCAGCCATGGGGACACGTGTGTTCCCAGCTTGGGGACAGCCGTGGGGACATGCGTGTCCTCAGCGTGCCTTAGGGACACGTTCATCCCCAGGTGCCACCACCCTGTCCCCTCTGTCCCCCCAGAGGTACCACCATGTGTCCCCATGTCCCCCGTGTGTCCCCGTGTCCCCCCCGTGTGTCCCCGTGTCCCCCCATGTGTCCCTGTCCCCCCGTGTGTCCCTGTCCCCTCCCCCCGTGCGTGTCCCTGTCCCCCCGTGTGCCCCTGTCCCCTCCCCCGAGGGTCACTGTCTCCCCGCTCCCGTGTGTCACTGTCACCTCCCCGAGTGTCCCCATCCCCCCGCCCCAGAGGGGACAAAGTCCCCAAGGTCCCCACACCGGAGCCGTGTCCCGCAGGATATTCCCGTGTCGCGTCCCGCAGGATATTCCCGCGTCCCGCAGGACATTCCCGAGTCCCGCAGGACATTCCCGTGTCCCTGTCCCCCCCCCGGGTGTCCCTGACACTTCCCCAGACCTGTTCCCGCTGCCACCACCAGGTGCCACCCTTGTCCCTGTCCACCCCCCGGCCATCACCGCCCTGTCCCCGCCGTCCCCCCCGAGGTGCCACCGCCCTGTCCCCGCCGTCCCCCCCAAGGTGCCACCACCCTTTCCCTGCCACCTCTCCCGGGTGCCACCCCCCGTCCCCGCTGTCCCCGCTGTCCCCGCTGTCCCCTCACCACGCCGGTGTGTCCCAGCAGCCAGTTGCGCCAGGGCGGGAGGGGGAACCTGTTCAGCTGGCGGCAAGTGGCCCGGAAGCGGGCGACAGCCACCGCCGCGTCCCAAAGCCAGCGCAGCAGCAGCGACAGCGCCAGGGTGCCCAGGGTGCCCAGGGCCACCGCGCCCAGGGGACCCAGAGCCGCGGCCACCGCCATGGCAGAGCTTCGGGGACACGCAGGGCAAGGGTCGGGCCGTGGGCGGTGTCACCCGTGGGGTCACATGTCCCCGCCGGGGGTGGCACCGGGCGCGTCCAGGTGGCAGCGTCGCCTGCCGTGGGTCCTGGTGGCAGCGTCCCCGCGAGAATGGTGGCATTGTCCCCCCACGCGTGGTGGCATCGTCCCCTGGCGAGTGTGCCGTCCCCTCCGCGTGTGTCCCTGTCCCCTCCCCCGAGGGTCACTGTCCCCGTTCCCGTGTGTCATTGTCCTCTCCCCCGAGGGTCCCTGTGTTCCCCTCCCCCGAGGGTCCCTGTCCCCCCGTGTGTCCCTGTCCCCCCCCGTGTGTCCCTGTCCCCTCCCCCGAGGGTCACTGTCTCCCCCCTCCCGTGTGTCCCTGTCCCCTCCCCGTGTGTCCCTGTCCCCCCCCCGTGTGTCCCTGTCCCCTCCCCCGAGGGTCACTGTCTCCCCTACCCCATGTGTCCCTGTCCCCCCGGGTGTCCCTGTCCCCCTCCCCGTGTGTCCCTGTCCCCTCCCCCGTGTGTCCCTGTCCCCTCCCCCGAGGGTCACTGTCCCCCTCCCCGTGTGTCCCTGTCCCCCCCCCGTGTGTCCCTGTCCCCCCTGTGTGTCCCTGTCCCCTCCCCCTGTGTCCCTGTCCCCTCCCCGTGTGTCCCTGTCCCCTCCCCGTGTGTCACTGTCCCCTCCCCGTGTGTCCCTGTCCCCTCCCCCGAGGGTCACTGTCCCCCTCCCCGTGTGTCCCTGTCCCCTCCCCGTGTGTCACTGTCCCCTCCCCGTGTGTCCCCGTCCCCCCGCCCCCAGAGGGGACAAAGTCCCCAAGGTCCCCACACCGGGGCCGTGTCCCACAGGACATTCCCGTGTCCCACAGGACATTCCCGTGTCCCGCAGGACATTCCCGTGTCCCGCAGGATGTTCCCGTGGCTGCTCCTGGTGCTGAGCGTCTGCGCCCGCCCCGGCACAGGTAGGAACATGCCACAACATGCCACGACATGCTACAACATGCCACAACATGCCACGACGTACCACAACATGCCACGACATGCCACAGCACCCACAGCACCCCATGACACCCCACAACACTCCACAACATGCCACAACATGCCACAGCACCCACGGCACCCCATGACACCCCACAACACCACACAGCACCCCACAGCACCCCAGAGGACCCACAGCACCCCATGACACCCCACAACATACCACAACATGCCACAGCACCCCATGACACACCTCAACACACCTCAACACAACACTCCACAGCACCTCGTGTCACCCGTTTGAATCCCTTCCCCCCAGTTTTGGGTCTTTCCCCTTTGGTTTTTGGGTCCTTTCCCCGTATTTTGGGTCCTTTCCCCCTGTTTTTGGTGCATCCCCCCACTCCACCTCTCTCTCCTTCTCCAGGACCCCCCCACTCCCTGACCTGCCCTCCCCTCCCCTCGCTGTCCCCCCTGGTTTGGGTCCCTTTCCCCCAGTTTTGGGTCTTTTTCCCCTGGTTTGTGTCCCTTTCCCCCAGTTCTGGATCCTTTCCCCCGGTTTTGGTTTTTTTCCCCTGGTTTTGGCTCCTTTTCCCCTATATTTGTTGCACTCCCCCCACCCCAAACCCCCTCCGTCCCCTTCCCCGGCACACCCCCACCCCCTGACCCACCCTGCCCTCCCCTCACTGTCCCCCCAGATCTCCCCTCTTGGGTCTTTTCCCCCCGGTTTGGATCCTTTCCCCCAGTTTTGGATCCTTTCCCTCGGTTTTGCTCCTTTCCCCCTACATTTGTTGCACTCCCCCCACCCCAAACCCCCTCCCTCCCCTTCCCCGTGTCCCCCCTGCCTCCCCGGGCTGTCCCCCCAGATCTCCCCCCTTGGGTCTTTTCCCCTGGTTTGGGTCCCTTTCCCCCACTTTTGGGTCTTTTACCCTGATTTTGGATCCTTTCCCCCAGTTTTGGATCCTTTCCCCCAGTTTTGGATCCTTTCCCCCTGGTTTGGGTCTTTTTCCCCTAATTTTGCATCCTTTCCCCCAGTTTTGGTCCCTTTCCCCCAGTTTTGGGTCTTTTCCTCCCTGGTTTGGGTCCCTTTCCCCCTATTTTGGCTCCTTTCTCCCTATTTTTGGCGCACTTTCCCCACCCCAAACCCCCTCCCTCCCCTTCCCTAGGACACCCCTACCTCCTGACCTACCCTCCCCTCCCCTCACTGTCCCCCCAGGTCTCCCCCCTTGGATCTTTTCCCCCTGGTTTGGGTCCCTTTCCCCCAATTTTGGATCCTTTCCCCCACTTTTGAGTCCCTTTCCCCCAGTTCTGAATCCTTTCCCCCGGTTTGGGGTCTTTTCCCCCTGTTCTGGCTCCTTTCCCCCTATTTTTAGGGCACTCTCCCCACCCCAAAACCCCTCCCTCCCCTTCCCCGTGCCCCTCCTGCCCTCCCCTCGCTGTTCCCGCAGGTCTCCCCCCTTGGATCTGTTCCCCCTGGTTTGGATCCTTTCCGCCAGTTTTGGGTCTTTTCCCCCGATTTTGGATCCTTTCCCCCAGTTTTGGATCCTTTCCCCCAATTTTGGTTCCTTTCCCCCTACATTTGCTGCACTCCCCCCCCCCCCCCAAACCCCCTCCCACCCCTTCCCCGTGCCCCCCCTGCCCTCCCCGGGCTGTCCCCGCAGGTCTCCCCCCTTGGGTCTTTTCCCCTGGTTTGGGTCCCTTTCCCCCACTTTTGGGTCTTTTCCCCCGATTTTGGATCCTTTCCCCCAGTTTTGGATCCTTTCCCCCAATTTTGGTTCCTTTCCCCCTACATTTACTGCACTCCCCCCCCACCCAAACCCCCTCCCACCCTTTCCCCGTGCCCCCCCTGCCCTCCCCGGGCTGTCCCCGCAGGTCTCCCCCCTCGCCACATGGACTCGCTGGTTCAGATCCTGGACGCGCTGGAATCCCCGGCCCGGGGGGGCTCCCCGGGCTCTGTCCCGGCTCTGGTTCGGGCCCTGGGGGTCTGCAGCACCCCGGGGTGCCGCGCCGTGCTGGGAGAGCCCCCCGAGCCCCCCCCGGCCCCCGCAGCGCTGCCCCCCGAGCAGTGGCAGCTCCTCCGGGAACTCCTCCGGCCCGAGCCCGCGGCCCCCGAGCGCGGGGCCGTGCTGGCCCCCGACGGCTCCACGGTGGCCCTCGGGCCCCTCCTGGCCGGCCTCGAGGCGGGGCTCAGGCTCGGGGGGGGCTCGGAGGGCCCTTGGGACCCCCTGCCCACCCTCCGGCCGCCCCTCGACCCGCTCTTGGCCGTCACGGTGGCCGAGGTTTTGGGGACATCCTTCCTCCTGGCGCGGGGCGGCGACGGCGACGGAGCCGCGCTGGGACCCGGCGGCTGCTGGGACGACGTGGACGACCCCCAAAACTACACCCTGGCGGGCCCCCCGACCCCCGTACCCGACGCCGTGGCCAACGGGGCGATGGACGGGGTGGTCCTGGGCGCCCACCTGGCCCGGGAGCCCGCCCCGCTCGCCGAGCTCCTGCGGGGCTACTACGGGACGGGCAACGGCTCGGAGAGGGGGAGACCCCCCAGCAGCTACAGGCGGCGGGATTTCGGGGCGCTGGCGGGGCCGGGGAAGCTGGAGGAGGAGCTGGTGGCCGTGCTGGAGCTGCTGAGGGTCCTGCCCCCCACGCGGGGGCTGCTGGAGGGCGTGGGGCCCGGCGAGGTGGCGACCGTGGCCCGGAGAGCGGCGGGGGAGTTCACCCGGCGCTACGTGGGTACGGGGGGAGGGCACCGGGGTTCCTCAGCTGGGCAGGTGCCCCCCTGTCCCCGAGACCCCCCCTGCCGTGTCCCCAAGGGGTTCCTCAGCTGGGCAGGTGCCACCCTGTGCCCTCCTGTCCCCCAGACCCCACTGCCGTGTCCCCAAGGGGTTCCTCAGCTGGGCAGGTGCCCCCCTGTGCCCTCCTGTCCCCCAGACCCCACCACCGTGTCCCCAAGGGGTTCCTCAGCTGGGCAGGTGCCCCCCTGTCCCCAAGAACCCCCCACTGTGTCCCCAAGGGGTTCCTCAGCTGGGCAGATGCCCCCCTGTGCCCCCCCTGTCCCCAGACCTCACTGCCGTGTCCCCAAGGGGTTCCTCAGCCAGGCAGGTGCCCCCCTGTCCCCCAGACCCCACCACCGTGTCCCCAAGGGGTTCCTCAGCTGGGCAGGTGCCCCCTGTGCCCCCCTGTCCCCGAGACCCCACCACCGTGTCCCCAGGGGGTTCCTCAGCCAGGCAGGTGCCCCCCTGTCCCCGAGACCCCACTGCCAAGTCCCCAAGGGGTTCCTCAGCTGGGCAGGTGCCCCCCTGTCCCCCAGACCCCACTGCCACGTCCCCAAGGGGTTCCTCAGCTGGGCAGGTGCCCCCCTGTCCCCCAGACCCCACTGCCACGTCCCCAAGGGGTTCCTCAGCTGGGCAGGTGCCCCCCTGTGGCCCCCTGTCCCCGAGACCCCACTGCCGTGTCCCCAGGGGGTTCCTCAGCTGGGCAGGTGCCCCCCTGTCCCCCAGACCCCCCACTGTGTCCCCAAGGGGTTCCTCAGCTGGGCAGGTGGCCGCCTGTGCCCCCCCGTCCCCAGACCCCCCGCAATGTCCCCAAGGGGTTCCTCAGCTGGGCAGGTGCTCCCCTGTGCCCCCCCTGTCCCCCAGACCCCACTGCCGTGTCCCCAAGGGGTTCCTCAGCTGGGCAGGTGCCCCCCCTGTCCCCAAGAACCCCCCACTGTGTCCCCAAGGGGTTCCTCAGCTGGGCAGGTGCCCCCCCTGTCCCCAAGGACCCCCCACCGTGTCCCCAAGGGGTTCCTCAACCAGGCAGATACCCCGTGCCCCCCTGTCCCCAAGAACCCCCCACCGTGTGCCCAGGGGGTTCCTCAGCTGGGCAGGTGCCCCCCTGTCCCCCAGACCCCCCCACTGTGTCCCCAAGGGGTTCCTCAGCTGGACAGGCACCCTTTGCCCCCCCTGTCCCCCAGACCCCACTGTCGTGTCCCCAAGGGGTTCCTCAACTGGGCAGGTGCCCCCCTGTCCCCCAGACCCCACTGCCGTGTCCCCAAGGGGTTCCTCAGCTGGGCAGGTGCTCCCCCTGTCCCCAAGAACCCCCCACTGCCACATCCCCAAGGGGTTCCTCAGCTGGGCAGGTGCCCCCCTGTCCCCAAGAACCCCCCACTGTGTCCCCAAGGGGTTCCTCAGCCAGGCAGGTGCCCCCCTGTCCCCCAGACCCCACCACCGTGTCCCCAAGGGGTTCCTCAGCCAGGCAGACACCCTGTGCCCCCCCTGTCCCCGAGACCCCCCCCGCCGTGTCCCCGAGGGCCCGGCTGAGCGCCCCTGTGCCCCCCAGAGTGCCCGACCATCGTGCCCCGCTGCATGTGGGGGGCCCGCCCGTACCGGGGCACCCCCAGCCCGCTGACCCTCCCGCTGGGCTCCGTGTTCATCCACCACACCCTGGAGCCGGGCACCCCGTGCCGCTCGTTCCGCGCCTGCGCCCGCGCCATGCGCAGCATGCAGAGCTTCCACCAGGACACCCGCGTCTGGGACGACATCGGCTACAGGTGCCTGACACCCCCCGGGGCCCCTGGGACCCCCCCCCGGGACCTGGAACCCTCCCCGGGACCCAGAACCCTCTGTGGGATCTGGAACCACCCCCCCCCGGGACCTGGAACCCTCCCCGGGACCCAGAACCCTCTGTGGGATCTGGAACCCCGCTGGGACCTGGAACCCTCTGTGGGATCTGGAACCCCCCTGGGACCTGGAACACCCCCCCCCCCGGGGACCTGGAACCCCCCCGGGACCTGGAACCCTCCCTGGGACCCAGAACCCTCTGTGGGATCTGGAACCCTTCTGGGGACCTAAAACCCCCCTGGGACCCAGAACCCTCTATGGGATCTGGAACCCTTCTGGGGACCTAAAACCCCCCTGGGACCCAGAACCTTCTGTGGGATCTGGGACCCCCCTGGGACCTGGAACCCTCTGTGGGACCTGGAACACCCCACAGTCCCCATGACTGTCCCCCCTTGGTCCCATTACTATCCCCCATTGTCCTCACCACTGTCCCCCATTGTCCCCACCACTGTCCCCACCACTGTCCCCCCTCAATCCCCATCACTGTCCCTCCATTGCTCCCATCACTGTCCCCTGATTGTCCCCACCACTGTCCCCCTTCAACCCCATCCCTGTGCCCCTCACACCCCATCACTGTCCCCACCACTCTCTCCATCACTGTCCCCCCCAGTCCCCACCACTGTCTCCATCACCGTCCCCCATTGTCCCCACCACTGTCCTCCCTCAATTCCCACCACTGTCCCCTCCAGTCCCTATCACTGTCCCCTGATTGTCCCCATCACTGTCCCTCTTCAATCCCCATCCCTGTCCCCCTCAGTCCCCACCACTGTCCCCACCACTGTCCCTCCTCAATCCCCATCACTGTCCCCCATTGTCCCACCAGTGTCCCCCCCAGTCCCCACCACTGTCCCCCCTCGATCCCCATCACTGTCCCCTGATTGTCCCCACCACTGTCCCCATCACTGTTCCCCACTGTCCCCACCACTGTCCCCCCATTTTCCCCACCACTGTCTCCCCCAGTCCCCACCACTGTCCCCCTTCAATCCCCATCCCTGTCCTCCTCAGTCCCATCACTGTCCCCCGATTGTCCCCACCACTGGCCCCATCATTGTCCCCCCTCAATCCCCATCCCTGTCCCCAGTCCCATCAGTGTCCCCCCTTCAATCCCCATCCCTGTCCTCCTCAGTCCTATGACCGTCCCCCCTCAGTCCCCATCACTGTCCCCCATTGTCCCCACAACTGTCCCCTGATTGTCCCCACCACCATCCCCCCATTTTCCCCACTACTGTCCCCCATTGTCCCCACCATTGTCCCCCTCATTCCTCATCACTGTCCTCCTCAGTCCCCACCACTGTCCCCCTATTGTCCCCACCACTGTCCCCATTATTGTCTCCCCTCAGTCCCCACCACTGTCCCCCATACTGTCCCCATTATTGTCTCCCCTCAATCCCCATCACTGTCCCCCCTCAACCCCCACCACTGTCCCCCATTGTCCCCACCACTGTCCTCATCACTGTCCCCCCTCAATCCCCACCACTGTCCCCCATTGTCCCCAACACTGTCCCCCCATTTTCCCCACCACTGTCCCCCCTCAGTCCCCATCACTGTCCCCCATTGTCCCCACCACTGTCCCCCCTCATTCCTCATCACTATCCTCCTCAGTCCCATCCCTGTCCCCTGACTGTCCCCACCACTGGCCCCCCCAGTCCCCACCAGTGTCCCCCCCATTCCCCAGCACTGTCCCCCATTATCCCTATCACTGTCCCCCCTCAGTCCCCATCACTGTCCCCCCTCAGTCCCCATCACTGTCCCCCATTGTCCCCACCACTGTCCCCCCTCATTCCTCATCACTATCCTCCTCAGTCCCATCCCTGTTCCCCCCTCAGTCCCCATCACTGTCCCCCATTGTCCCCATCACTGTCCCCCACTGTCCCCACCAGTGTCCCCCATTGTCCCCAGCACTGTCCCCCGTGGTGTCCCCGCAGCTTCGTGGTGGGCTCGGACGGGTACCTGTACGAGGGCCGGGGGTGGCACTGGGTGGGCGCCCACACCAAGGGCTACAACACCAGAGGGTTCGGGGTGGGCTACGTCGGGGACTTCTCGGCCGCCCTGCCCGACCCCGACACGCTGGCCCTGGTGCGGGACGAGCTCCTGCCCTGCGCCGTCCGCGCCGGTCGCATCCTGCAGAACTACACCCTGCACGGGCACCGCCAGCTCGGCCGCACCGACTGCCCCGGCAACGCCCTCTTCCAGGAGATCCAGGGCTGGCCCGGCTTCCAGGTGACACCGGGGCTGTCCCCACGGCCGGGGGACACCCCACGTTTGGGGGTTGGCCCGGCCGGAGGATGGGGGGTGGTGGGAGGGATGTTGGGGACTGACGGTGGTTCCTCTCCCCTCCCCAGTGAGGAGCAGCCCGAGGGTCCAGGGCTGGACGGGGAGGTTGGATCGTGGGCTGGAGAGGTTGGATCGTGGGCTGGATGGATGCTGGGCCAGTGGGGGAGGGGCTGGACGGACCCTGCTCCTGTGGATGTCGGTCCTGTGGATGCCAAATGGATCCTGCTCCTGTGGATGTCAGTCCTGTGGATGCCAGATGGACCCAGGTCCAGATGGACATCAGTCCCATGGATCCCAGACGGATCCTGATCCAGATGGACACCAGTCCCATGGATCCCAGATGGATCCTGATCCAGATGGACACCAGTGCCGTGGATCCCAGATGGATCCTGATCCAGATGGACACCAGTGCCGTGGCTCCCAGATGGATCCTGATCCAGATGGACACCAGTGCCGTGGATCCCAGATGGATGGATCCTGATCCAGATGGACACCAATCCCATGGATCCCAGATGGATAAACCCTGATCCAGATGGACACCAATCCCAGGGGTCCCAGATGGATAAACCCTGATCCAGATGGACACCAATCCCACAGATCCCTGATGGATGAACCCTGATCCAGATGGACACCAACCCACAGATCCCTGATGGATGGACCCTGATCCAGATGGACACCAATCCCATGGATCCCAGATGGATGAACCCTGATCCAGATGGACACCAACCCACAGATCCCTGATGGATGGACCCTGATCCAGATGGACACCAATCCCACAGATCCCTGATGGATGGACCCTGATCCAGATGGACACCAATCCCATGGATTCCAGATGGATGGACCCTGATCCAGATGGACACCAATCCCACAGATCCCAGATGGATGGACCCTGATCCAGATGGACACCAATCCCATGGATCCCAGATGGATGGACCCTGATCCAGATGGACACCAATCCCATGGATCCCAGATGGATGGACCCTGATCCAGATGGACTCTGACCCAGCAGTGGTCAGAAGGTGGCCCAGTTGGATCCATCCCCATGGGAGCCAACCTGGGTGGACCCTGGTGCAGATGGACACTGGCCTGGGTGGACACTGGCCCAGGTGACTCCAACCCCACGGATGCCATCTCAGATGGACACTGGTCTGGGTGGACACTGGCCCAGGTGACTCCAGCCCCACGGATGCCATCTCAGATGGACACTGGTCTGGATGGACACTGGCCCAGATGGACTCCAACCCCACGGATGCCATCTCAGATGGACACTGGCCTGGGTGGACACTGGCCTAGGTGACTCCAGCCCCACAGATGCCATCTCAGATGGACACTGGCCTGGGTGGACACTGGCCCAGGTGGACTCCAGCCCCATGGATGCCATCTCAGATGGACACTGGCCTGGGTGGACACCGGTCCAGGTGACTCCAGCCCCATGGATGCCATCTCAGATGGACACTGGCCCGGGTGGACACTGGCCCAGATGGACTCCAACCCCACAGATGCCATCTCAGATGGACACTGGCCTCGGTGGACACTGGCCCAGGTGACTCCAGCCCCACGGATGCCATCTCAGATGGACACTGGTCCAGGTGACTCCAGCCCCATGGATGCCATCTCAGATGGACACTGGCCTGGGTGGACACTGGTCCAGGTGACTCCAGCCCAAAGGACACCAGATGGACCCTGGTCCAGCAGATCCCTGACCTGGACAGAGCCCACCTTAGGTGGCCACCGGCCTGGAGGGGCCCTGGCCCAGCCCCAGCAGCCCAACTGTCCATCCCTGCCGCCCCAAACCCCTCCAGATCCTCCCTAAATCCCCCAGAATAAAGTCGGTGCCAGGACAGGACTTGGGGTGGTCCCTGGAGGGCTCGGGGGACACTGAGGCTCGGGGACGGGGGCGATGGGAGGGGACATTCCTGTCACCTCCAGCCTCCAAAACCTCCCTCCGGCCGTCGGGGAGCGCTGACCCCCCCGGGCCGGCCCGTGGTGGCCCCCCCGGTCCCCGCCGTGTCCCCGGGGCCGAATCACCCCGGCGGGGCAGAGGCGGAGGTGAGGAGGGTGTGACTGAAACTCCTGCCCGGTCACATGGGGAAGCCGCGACAGGAACCGGGGCCGAGCGCGGGCGTCGGAGCGGGCGGAGAAGAGCCGAGGTAACGCGGGGGGACACGGGGGGGGACGCTCGGACGGGACCCCCCGACCCCTCCCGGGGGATGCTCCGGCCCTGGGGACGCGCGGGGGATGAGGGGCGAGGGGGTGGCGCGGCATCTCGCGGGGGGCCGGGGGATTGCGGGGGAGGGCGGGGGGTGCCGCGGGGGGCCGGGGGGTGCCGCAAGTCGGGGTGGGGACCCCAAAAATACCGGCGCACCCCTCCCCTGCCCGGGTTCGGACCCCTGGCGCATCGGGGATGCCGCTGCCCCGAACCCGGCGGGTGCCGAAGAAGCCGCAGGTCCCGCAGGTGCCCGCGGGTCGCTGCCACCCCGAGGGGGGTCGTGGCGAGGGGGGTGTCACCGGCCCTGTCCCCCACCCCGAGCAGCCCCTCCGTGAGCACCCCGGGGCTCGGGGGGGGGGCCCGGGACGGGGCGCGGGTTCAGGTGCGGGAGGAAACGCGGTGGCGGCGCGAAGGGAAGCGCGGCCGGGGCGCGACGGAAACATCTCGGGTGCCGCCTGCGCCCCGGGGCAAGGCGGGTGGCGGGGCAGCGGCGCCGCTGTCACCCCCGCCACGCTGTCACCCCCACCGCGCTGTCACCCCCACCACGCTGTCACCCCCACCACGCTGTCACCCCCACCGCGCTGTCACCCCCACCGCGCTGTCACCCCCACCACCCTGTCACCTCCACCACGCTGTCACCCCCACCGCGCTGTCACCCCCACCACGCTGTCACCCCCACCACGCTGTCACCCCCACCGCGCTGTCACCCCCGCCACGCTGTCACCCCCACCACGCTGTCACCCCCACCACGCTGTCACCCCCGCCACGCTGTCACCCCCATCGCACTGTCACCCCCACCGCGCTGTCACCCCCACCACACTGTCACCCCCGCCACGCTGTCACCCCCACCACACTGTCACCCCCACCACGCTGTCACCCCCACCGCGCTGTCACCCCCACCACACTGTCACCCCCGCCACGCTGTCACCCCCACCACGCTGTCACCCCCACCACGCTGTCACCGTGCCCCTCCGGCCGTGGGGGGGACGGGGGGCGGCCGGGGAGCCCGCGGGGTGGGGACCCCTGGGTGGGCAGGGGGGCGGGCACCTCTAGAAAGGGGGCTTCTGGATGGGCAGGGGCACCCCGGGGATGTGGAACTCACTGGGTGGGGACCCCTGGGTAGGCGGGGGGCGGGCACCTCTAGAAAGGGGGCTCCTGGATGGACAGGGGCACCCCGGGGATGTGGAACCCACTGGGTGGGACCCCTTGGACCCCTTGGAGGGCAGGGGGGTGGGCACCTCTGAAAAGGGGATCCCTGGGTGGGCAGGGGCACCCCGGGGATGTGGACGCCTAAAAAATGGGACCCCCTCGGTGGGCAGGGGCACCCCAGGGATGTGGGAACCCACTGGGTGGGGATCCCTTGGTGGGCAGGGGGGTGGGCATCTCTAAAACCGGCACCCCTGGGTGGGCAGGGGTGTGGGCACCTCTAAAAATGGGACCCCTGGGTGGGCAGGGGCACCCCAGGGATGTGGGAACCCCCTGGGTGGCCAGAAAGGATGCCCTGGATGGGGGTCTCCAAACGGGGGTGCCTGGATTAGGGTCCCCTAAATAGGGATGCCCAGGTGGGGATGCACAAGATTGGGGGTGCCTGGATAGGGGGCCCATCCCATCACCCCTCAACCCCTCCCCACGGCATCACGTGGACCCCCAAAGTGACTCTCCCCATCCCATGACACCCCCCACTGGTCCATGGACCCCCCAACTCTCTCCCCATCCCACCCTTCTCACAACCATCCCACGGACCCCCAAAGTGACTCTCCCAATCCCACCCCCCACCATCCCAAGGATCCCCCAACTCCCTCCCCATCCCACCACCCCCCCATCATCCCATGGACCCCCCAGTGTGCCTCTCCCCATCCCACCCCTCTCACACCATCCCATGGACCCCCCCAAAGTGACCCTCCCAATCCTCACACCCCCCAACTTGACTCTCCCCATCCCACCCCCCTCACACCACCCCATGGACCCCCAACTCTCTCCCCATCCCACCCCCCACATCATCCCATGGCCCCCCAAAGTGTCTCTCCCCATCCCACTCCCCCCACATCATCCCATGGCCCCCCAAAGTGACTCTCACACCATCCCACGGACCCCTCAACTCTCTCCCATCATCCCGTGGGCCCCCCAATGTGTCTCTCCCCATCCCACCCCCCTCCCACCATCCCATGGACCCCCCAAAGTGACTCTCCCAATCCCCACACCCCCCAACATGACTCTCCCCATCCCACCCCTCCCACCATCCCATGGACCCCCCAAATGTGTCTCTCCCCATCCCACACCCCTCCCATGGACCCCCCCAATTCCCCCCCTCCCACCATCCCGTGGACACCCCAATTCTCTCCTCATCCCACCCCTCCCACAGCATCCCATGGCCCCCCAACATGACTCTCCCCATCCCACCCCCCTCACACCATCCCACGGATCCCCCAAAGTGACTCTCCCAATCCTACCCCCCCCAGTCCATGGCCCCCCAACATGACTCTCCCCATCCCACCCCCCTCACACCATCCCACAGACCCCCAAAGCGACCCTCCCCATCCCATGATACCCCCCACCAGCCCATGAACCCCCCAACATGACTCTCCCCATCCCACCCCCCTCACACACCATCCCACAGACCCCCAAAGTGACCATCCCCATCCCATGCACCCCCCACCAGCCCATGAACCCCCCGACATGACTCTCCCCATCCCAGCCCCCCCCACACCATCCCACGGCCCCCCAAAGCGACCCTCCCCATCCCACGGCCCCCCCAACACGCCCCTTCCCCCCGCAGATGGAGGTGCAGCCCCCCCCGGCGGTGCCCGAGCCCCCCACCCTGCTCAAGTCCTACAGGTGGCGCACGACCCCCCCGGGGGGTTCCGAGCGGGCCCCCGAACGGGCCGGGGGGTCCCCCGGGAGCCGGCGCTGGGCGCGGCTGCAGGGCTGGAAACGCTCCTACAGCCACCCCGAGAGCCACGGGGGGGGGCCCGGGGGGGTCCCCAAGGCCGCGACCCGGCGGTCCCTGTTCCAAAGGGCCTTCTCGGCCCCCTCCAAGGGGCACAAGGACCCCCCCCCGCACAAGGACCCCCCCCCGCACAAGGACCCCCCCCCTGCACAAGTACCTGCGCTCCGTGGGCAGGAGGAGGAGCCCCGGGGACAGGGCGGAGAGGGGGGGACACGAGGGGACAGGTACGGGGGGGGCGGTGGGAGGGGGGTGGGGGGTGATGGGTGGGGGGCTGGGGGGGTGGTGTGGGGGGGCTGGGGGGCTGGGAGGGTGATGGGTGGGGGGTTGGGGGGTGGGGGAGATGGGTGGGGGGTGATGGGAGGGGGGCGGGGGGGGGGATGGGTGGGAGGGTTTGGGGGTGGTGATGGGTGGGGGGTGATGGGTGGGGGGCTGGGAGGATGGGGGGGGCTGGGGGGCTGGGGGGGTGATGGGAGGGGGGTTGGGGGGTGGGGGGTGATGGGGGGGGTGATGGGGGGGCTGGGGGGATGATGTGGGAAGGCTAGGGGGCTGGGGGGGTGGTGGGAGGGGGGTTGGGGGGTGGTGATGGGGGGGTGATGGGTGGGGGGTGATGGGGGGGCTGGGGGGATGGTGTGGGGGGGCTGGGGCTGGGGGGGTGATGGGTGGGGGGTTGGGGGGTGGGGGAGATGGGTGGGGGGTGATGGGTGGGGGGCTGGGGGGTGGTGATGGGTGGGGGGTGATGGGTGGAGGGTTGGGGGGTGGTAATGGGTGGGGGGTGATGGGGGGGCTGGGGGGATGGTGTGGGGGGGCTGGGGGGGTGATGGGAGGGGGGTTGGGGGGTGGTGATGGGGGGGTGATGGGTGGGGGGTGATGGGGGGCTGGGGGGCTGGGGGGGGGCTGGGGGGCTGGGGGGGTGATGGATGGAGGGTTGGGGGGTGGTGATGTGTGGAGGGTGATGGGAGGGGCTGGGAGGATGCTGTGGGGAGGCTGGGGGGCTGGGGGGGTGATGGGAGGGGGGTTGGGGGGTGGTGATTGGGGGGTGATGGGTGGGGGGTGACGGGGGGCTGGGGGGGGATGGGAGGGGGGTTGGGGGGTGGTGATGGGTGGGGGGTGATGGGTGGGGGACTGAGAGGATGGCGTGGGGGGGCTGGGGGGGTGATGGGAGGGGGGTTGGGGGGTGGTGATGGGGGCTGATGGGTGGGGGGTGATGGGAGGGGTGTTGGAGGGATGGTGATGGGTGGGGGGTGTTGGGGGGGTGATGGGTGGGGGGTGATGGGTGGGAGGGTTGGGGGGTGGTGATGGGTGGGGGGTGATGGGTGGGGGGCTGGGAGGATGGTGGGGGGGATTGGGGGGCTGGGGGGGTGATGGGTGGGGGGTTGGGGGGTGGTAATGGGTCCAGGGTGATGGGGGGGGGGTGATGGGGGGGGGGGTGTTGGAGGGATGGTGATGGGTGGGGGGTGTTGGGAGGTGGGTTGGGGGGTGATGGGTGGGGGGTGATGGGGGCCTGATGGGATGGGGGTTGGGGGGGTGGGTGATGGGTGAAGGGTGATGGGTGAGGAGTGATGGGTGAAGGGTGATGGGTGATGGGTGATGGGTGATGGGTGAAGGGAGATGGGTGAAGGGAGATGGGTGAAGGATGATGGGTGAAGGGTGGTGGGTGAGGGGTGATGGGTGAAGGATGGTGGGTGATGGGTGAGGGATGAGGGGTGAGGGGTGATGGGTGATGAGTGAGGGGTGAAGGGTGAAGGGTGATGGGTGAAGGGTGGTGGGTGGTGGGTGAAGGATGGTGGGTGAAGGGTGATGGGTGAAGGGTGGTGGGTGAAGGATGGTGGGTGAAGGGTGATGGGTGAAGGGTGGTGGGTGAAGGGTGATGGGTGAGGGGTGATGGGTGAAGGGTGGTGGGTGATGGGTGAGGGTGATGGGTGATGGGTGAAGGGTGATGGGTGATGGGTGAGGGGTGATGGGTGATGGGTGAAGGGTGAAGGGTGATGGGTGATGAGTGATGGGTGATGGGTGGTGGGTGATGGGTGATGGGTGAGGGGTGATGGGTGATGGGTGAAGGGTGGTGGGTGATGGGTGAGGGGTGATGGGTGATGGGTGAAGGGTGATGGGTGAGGGGTGAGGGGCGATGGGTGGTGGGTGAGGGGTGAGGGGTGATGGGTGGTGGGTGAGGGGCGATGGGTGAAGGGTGGTGAGTGATGGGTGAGGGGTGGGTGACAGGACGTGGCCAGACTTTGCTGCTCCTGCCTGCGGGTGCCCCCCGGGGTTGGAGGAGCCCCTCTGGGTGCAGGATGGGTCCCTCCTGGCCCTGGGGGCTGCTCCACGGGGCCCCGGTGCCCGTGTGTGTCCGGCACGGGCTCAGTGGTGGCTCCTGGAGCTGTGCCAGCCCCCGGGGCACCGGATCCGGCCCAACCGGCTGAGCCCCGGCAGGGCCACCCACGGGGAGGGCAGGGCCACCCCCGGAGAGGGCAGGGCCACCCACGGAGGGGGCAGGGCCGGGGCAGGGAGTTGTGGGTTGTCCCCAAGGGTGACCTGGCGCTGCCATGCCGAGGGTGGCACAGCCACACGTCCCCCAGCGTTGGCATGGCGATTGTGGCACAGCCACGGCCACGTGTCCCCTGGTTTGACCACAACCTTGGTGGCATCTCCACGGCCACAAGTCTCCTAGTACCGTCACACTTGTGGTGGCACCTTCACAACCACATGTCCATCGGCATCACCACACCCATGGTGGCACCGCCACGGCCACATGTCCCCCAGCATCGCCACCCCAACTGTGGCACAGCCGTGGCCACGTGTCCCCTGGCACTGCCACGTTCACGGTGGCACCCCCATGGCCACGTGCCCCCTGGTGTCGCCAAGTCCATGGTGGCACCTCCATGGCCACCTGTCCCCCAACATCACGGCCCCCACGGTGCCATGGCCACAGCCACGTGTCCCCCGTCACCGCCACGCTGCCCGTGGGTGACAGGGACACGGTGGGCACCCGGTGCCCCCCTGACACACTGCTGTGCCCCCCCAGCCAGCGCCCACAGGACGCCCCCGGTGCCGCCCGATGCCCCGGTGTGGGACGTGTCCCAGTTCTCCCTGGTGGACGGACACCTGGTGCTGGTGGGCAGGGACGAGGAGGTGAGGGCACGGGGGCACCCCTGGGTGACACGGTGCCCAGCTGGGTGCTGGGGTGGCAGTGCCTGACACCCCCTGTGCCCCCCAGGGTGACACAGTGCCCAGTTGGGTGCTGGGGTGGCAGTGTCTGACCCCCCCTGTGCCCCCAGGGTGACACGGTGCCCAGCTGGGTGCTGGGGTGGCAGTACCTGACACCCCCCTGTGCCCCCTGGGTGACACGGTGCCCAGCTGGGTGCTGGGGTGGCAGTGCCTGACCCCCCCTGTGCCCCCCAGGGTGACACGGTGCCCAGTTGGGTGCCAGGGTGGCAGTGCCTGACCCCCCCTGTGCCCCCCTGGGTGACACAGTGCCCAGCTGGGTGCCAGGGTGGCAGTGCCTGACCCCCCCTGTGCCCCTCAGAGTGACACAGTGCCCAGCTGGGTGCTGGGGTGGCAGTGTCTGACCCCCCCTGTGCCCCCCAGGGTGACACAGTGCCCAGTTGGGTGCTGGGGTGGCAGTGCCTGACCCCCCCTGTGCCCCCAGGGTGACACAGTGCCCAACTGGGTGCTGGGGTGGCAGTGCCTGACCCCCCCTGTACCCCCTGGGTGACACGGTGCCCAGCTGGGTGCTGGGGTGGCAGTGCCTGACCCCCCCCTGTACCCCCTGGGTGACACGGTGCCCAGCTGGGTGCCGGGGTGACAGTGCCTGACCCCCCCCTGTGCCCCCCAGGCTTCCCACCAGAGCAGGAACCGTGCTGGCAGCTCCAACTCCGAGGGCAGGAGGGACCCTGGTGAGTCCACGCGGGTGCCAGGGGGGGTTGGCACGTGCCACGTGAGCCACACGTGTGTGCACGGAGCCCCCCGGGACACGGGCTGTGCTGTGCCAGGCGCTGTGGTGGGAACCACGGGGGTGGGACTCGAGCACCGTGCTGTGCCCTGTGCCCCGTGCCCTGTACCCTGTGCCCCGTGCCCTGTACCCTGTGCCCCGTGCCGTGCCCCACCCTGTGCTTCGTGCCATGCCCTGCGCCCTGTGCTGTGCCTGCCCTGTACCCTGTGCCCTGTGCCCTGTCCCGTTACCTGTGCCCTGTGCCATACCCTGTGCCCCGTTACCTGTACCCTGTGCCCTGTGCCCTGGCCCGTTACCTGTGCCCTGTGCCCTGTCCCATTACCTGTGTCCTGTGCCATGCCCTGTGCCCTGTGCCCTGTGCCCTGTCCCATTACCTGTGCCCTGTACCCTGTGCCCTGTGCCCTGTCCCGTTACCTGTGCCCTGTGCCATGCCCTGTGCCCTGTGCCCTGTGCCCTGTCCCATTACCTGTGTCCTGTGCCATGCCCTGTGCCCCGTTACCTGTGCCCTGTGCCCCGTGCCCTGTCCCATTACCTGTGCCCCGTGCCATGCCCTGTGCCGTTACCTGTGCCCTGTGCCGTGCCCCAGGCCGTGCTCCGTGCCATGCCCTGCACCCCGTGCTGTGCCTGCCCCATGGCTGTGCTCCATGCCCTGTGCCCCATGCCCTGTGCTCTATGTCGTGCCCTGTGCCCTGTGCTCCATGCCCTGTGCCCTGTGCTCTGTGCCATGACCCGTGCTCCATGCCGTGCCCTGTGCCCCATGCCCTGTGCCATGACCTGTGCTCCATGTCCTGTGCCCCATGCCCTGTGCCCCATGCCCTGTGCCATGACCTGCACTCCAGTCTGTACCCCGTGGTCGTGCTCTGTGCTGTGCCCTGTGCCCTGTACCCTGTGCTCTGTGCCCTGCTCCATGATCATTTCCCGTGCCCTGCTCCGTGGTCATGTCCCATGCCCTGTGCCCTGTGCCCTGTGCCATGCTCCATGGTCATGTCCCGTGCCATGCCCTGTGCCCTGTGCCCCGTACTCTGTGCCCTGTGCTCTGTGCCCTGTGCCCTGTGCCCTGTACTCTGTGCCCCGTGCTCTGTGCCCTGTGCCCTGTGCTATGCTCCATGGTCATGTCCCGTGCCATGCCCTGTGCCCTGTGCCCCGTGCTCTGTGCCCTGTGCTCTGTGCTCTGTGCTCTGTGCCCTGTGCCCTGTGCCCTGTGCCCTGTGCCATGCTCCATGGTCATGTCCCGTGCCATGCCCTGTACCCTGTGCCCCGTGCTCTGTGCCCTGTGCTCTGTGCTCTGTGTCCTGTGCCCTGTGCCATGCTCCATGGTCATGTCCCGTGCCATGCCCTGTACCCTGTGCCCCGTGCTCTGTGACCTGTGCTCTGTGCCCTGTGCCCCGTGCCCTGTGCCCTGTGCCCTGTGCCGTGCTCCATGGTCATGTCCCATGCCATGCTCCGCGGTCATATCCCATGCCCTGTGCCCCGTGCCCTGTGCCCTGTGCCGTGCTCCATGGTCATGTCCCATGCCATGCTCTGTGCCCCGCCCTGTGCCCTGTGCTGTGCCCCACACCATGTCCCACACCAAGCTCTGGGCCCCATCCAAACCCTGTGCCACGCCCCACACCATGCCCTGTGCCAGGCCCAATCCATGCCCCATGCCATGCTTCATGCCATGCCCTGTGCCCCACACCAAGCCCTGTGCCACTCCCCAATCCAAGCCCTGTGCCACTCCCCATGCCATGCCCTGTGCCACTCCCTAATCCAAGCCCTGTGCCCCACACCAAGCCCTGTGCCACTCCCCAATCCAAGCCCTGTGCCATTCCCCATGCCATGCCCTGTGCCATTCCCCAATCCAAGCCCTGGGCCGTGCCTCACACCATGCCCTGTGCCATTCTGCCATTCCCCCTGCCATCCCCTGTGCCGTGCCCACAACTTGCAGCAGCCCGTGCCAAGCCCCGTGCTGTGCTCCACGCTGTGTCCTGTGCCCCGTGCCCGCGCTGAACCGGGCCCTGTCCCTGTCCCTGTCCCTGTCCCTGTCCCTGTCCCTGTCCCTGTCCCCGTCCCCGTCCCCGTCCCTGTCCCCGTCCCTGTCCCCCTCCCTGTCCCTGTCCCTGTCCCCGTCCCTGTCCCTGTCCCTGTCCCCATCCCTGTCACTGTCCCCGTCCCTGTCCCCGTCCCTGCCCCTATCCCTGTCCCCGTCCCTGTCCCCGTCCCCGTCCCCGTCCCTGTCCCTGTCCCCGTCCCTGTCCCCGTCCCTGTCCCTGTCCCCGTCCCTGTCCCTGTCCCTGTCCCCTGTCCCCGTCCCTGTCCCCTGTCCCTGTTCCCTGTTCCCTGTCCCTGTCCCTGTCCCCGTCCCTGTCCCTGTCCCTGTCCCTGTCCCTGTCCCTGTCCCTGTTCCTGTCCCCGTCCCTGTCCCCGTCCCTGTCCCTGTCCCTGTCCCCACCCCTGTCCCTGTCCCTGTCCCCACCCGTGCCCCCCGCCCGTGCCCCCCGGCCCGTGCCCACTTCCTTCCCGCTGCTGCGGCTGCTGATGCCCCGATAAAGCTCCGGAGGTCAAACCTCCTCCGGCTTCCCCCGGTGCCAGCGCGGGCTGGGGGGCACCGGCACTGACCACTGGGGCTGGACACTGGGGCTGGGCACCGGCACTGACCACTGGGACTGGACACTGGGGCAGGGCACTGCACTGGGCACCAGCACTGACCACTGGGATTGGGGCACTGGGACTGGACACTGGGACTGGGCACTGGGACTGACCACTGGGGCGGGACATTGGGGCTGGACACCGCACTGGGCACCAGCACTGACCACTGGGACTGGACACTGGGGCTGGACACTGGGGCTGGGCACCAGCACTGGGCACCAGCACTGACCACTGGGACTGGACACTGGGGCTGGACACTGGGGCTGGGCACCAGCACTGGGCACCAGCACTGACCACTGGGACTGGACACTGGGGCTGGGCACCGGCACTGGGCACCAGCACTGACCACTGGGACTGGGCACCGGAACTGGGCACCAGCACTGGGCACCAGCACTGACCACTGGGGCTGGGCACCGGCACTGGGCACCAGCACTGACCACTGGGACTGGGGCACCGGGGCTGGGCAGTGGCACTGGGACACCGGCACCAGCACTGGTGCTTGGCACCCACTCCAGGCACTGGCACTGGGCACCAGCGCTGGGCACCGAGGTCGGGAGCAGGATAAATCCCTCTGCCCCTCCTCCCTTGCCCCCCCCATCACCCACTTTGCCCCCCAAACTCGGCTGCACCGACAGCGGCGGGATCTGGGTGGCATGCCCCGGGGGGGGTATCCTGCCCCTCCAGCCCCTGGTACGATTTGGGGTGGGTATCCTGCCCCTCCAGCCCCTGGCACGGTGTGGGGGTGCCCGGGAGGGATTTGGGGTGGGTATCCTGCCCCTCCAGCCCCTGGCACAGTGTGGGGGTGCCCGGGGGGGATTTGAGTTGGGTATCCTGCCCCTCCAGCCCCTGGTACGGTGTGGGGGTGCCCGGGGGGGATTTGGGGTGGGTATCCTGCCCCTCCAGCCCCTGGCACAGTGTGGGGGTGCCCGGGGGGGATTTGGGGTGGGTATCCTGCCCCTCCAGCCCCTGGTACGGTGTGGGGGTGCCCGGGGGGGATTTGGGGTGGGTATCCTGCCCCTCCAGCCCCTGGCACAGTGTGGGGGTGCCCGGGGGGGATTTGAGTTGGGTATCCTGCCCCTCCAGCCCCTGGTACGGTGTGGGGGTGCCCGGGGGGGATTTGGGGTGGGTATCCCGCCCCTCCACCCCCTGGCACGATTTGGGGGTGGCCGGGGGGGATTTGGGGTGGGTATCCTACCCCTCCAGCCCCTGGCACGATTTGGGGGTGCCCGGGGGGAATTTGGGGTGAGTATCCTGCCCCTCCAGCCCCTGGAACGGTGTGCGGGTGCCCCGGGGGGGGGGATTTGGGGTTGGTATCCTGCCCCTCCAGCCCCTGGCACGGTGTGGGGGTGCCCGGGAGGGGTCGTGGTGGGTATCCTGCCCCTCCAGCCCCTGACACGGTGTGGGGGTGGCCGGGAGGGATTTGGGGTGGGTATCCTGCCCCTCCAGCCCCTGGCACAGTGTGGGGGTGCCCGGGAGGGATTTGGGGTTGGTATCCTGCCCCTCCAGCCCCTGGCACGGTGTGGGGGTGCCCGGGGGGGATTTGGGGTGGGTATCCTGCCCCTCCAGCCCCTGGCACGGTGTGGGGGTGCCCGGGGGGTGCCGGGGAAGGGGGCGCTGACCCCGCCACCCCCCCAGACGCGGCCGCGGATGAGAGGAACGCCCGGGACAGCGAGACCCCCCCCAGCTCCCAGCTCAGCAACGTCAAGGTGGGTTTGGGCACCCCCCGCCCTGCCCTCCTTCCCCCCCCGGGGTGCCGGGCCCCTCCCGGGGGTGACACGGAGCTGTCGCTGTCACTGTCACTGTCGCTGTCACTGTCACTGTCCCCTCGCGCCATCCAGGGGCTCCTGTGGAAGAGGCTCCGCGAGAGGAAAAGTCGCGGCGGCGGCACCAAAGTGGAGACCCCGGCGGGGACCGGCCCCGAGGGCGAGAGGTGCGGGACGGGGGGGGGGGGGGGGGTGCGGGGTGACACCCCTGTCCCTGTCCCTGTCCCTTGGGATCCTCAGCTGGGGCAGTTTGGGTGGGTGGGTGTTGAGAGGGTCCCAGTGACACCCCTGTCCCTCAGGGTGCCCAGTTTGGGTGGGTGGGTCCCAGTGACACTCCTGTCCCTCAGGGTCCCCAGTTGGGGCAGTTTGGGTGGGGGACACTCAGTGACACCCCTGTCCCTCAGGGTCCCCAGCTGAAGCAGTTTGGGTGGGTGGGTGCCAATAACACCCCTGTCCCCAGGGTGCCCAGTTGGGGCAGTTTGGGTGGGTGCCAATGACACCTCTGTCCCCAGGGTGCCCATTTGCAGCAGTTTGAGTGGGTGGGTGTTGAGAGGGTCCCAGTGACACCCCTGTCCCTCAGGGTCCCCAATTGAAGCAGTTTGGGTGGGTGGGTGCTGGGGGGTCCTGGTGACACCCCTGTCCCTCAGAGTCCCCAGTTTGGGTGGGTGGGTCCCAGTGACACTCCTGTCCCTCAGGGTGCCCAGTTGGGGCAGTTTGGGTGGGTGCCAATGACACCCCTGTCCCCAGGGTGCCCAGTTGGGGCAGTTTGGGTGGGTGGGTGCCAATGACACCCCTGTCCCCAGGGTGCCCAGCTGAAGCAGTTTGGGTGGGGGACACTCAGTGACACCCCTGTCCCCAGGGTGCCCAGTTGGGGCAGTTTGGGTGGGTGGGTGGGTGCCAATGACACCCCTGTCCCCAGGGTGCCCAGTTGGGGCAGTTTGGGTGGGTGCCAATGACACCCCTGTCCCCAGGGTGCCCAGTTGGGGCAGTTTGGGTGGGTGCCAATGACATCCCTGTCCCCAGGGTGCCCAGTTGAAGCAGTTTGGGTGGGTGGGTGCCAATGACAGCCCTGTCCCCAGGGTGCCCAGCTGGGGCAGTTTGGGTGGGTGGGTGGGTGCCAATGACACCCCTGTCCCCAGGGTGCCCAGCTGGGGCAGTTTGGGTGGGTGGGTGGGTGCCAATGACCCCCCTGTCCCCAGGGTGCCCAGTTGGGGCAGTTTGGGTGGGTGGGTGGGTTCCAATGACACCCCTGTCCCAAGGGTGCCCAGCTGGGGCAGTTTGGGTGGGTGGGTGGGTCCCAATGACACCCCTGTCCCCAGGGTGCCCAGTTGCAGCAGTTTGGGTGGGTGCCAATGACAGCCCTGTCCCCAGGGTGCCCAGCTGGGGCAGTTTGGGTGGGTGCCAATGACACCCCTGTCCCCAGGGTGCCCAGCTGGGGCAGTTTGGGTGGGTGGGTGGGTGCCAATGACCCCCCTGTCCCCAGGGTGCCCAGCTGGGGCAGTTTGGGTGGGTGGGTGGGTGCCAATGACCCCCCTGTCCCCAGGGTGCCCAGCCGGAGCGGGTCCCGGGAGTCGGTGCACCCCCCGGCCGAGCTGGACCTGAGCGGGGACTCGGTGATCGTGCGGCCGGTGCACGGCAGCCTTGTGGGGGAGAGGTTCTGCTTCCAGGTAAAGGGGGGGGGGGAGGCTCAGGGGGCCCCGGAGAGGCACCCGGGGCACCCGGGGGGGCACCCCAGACAACCCAGAGGGGAACCCAGGGCACCCTTTTCACCGTGGAGGGGCATCGTGGGCACCCCAGACAACCTGGAGGGGCATCCTGGGCACCCCAGACAATTTGGAGGGGCATCCCGGGCACCCCAGACAACCTGGAGGGGAACCCAGGGCACCCTTTTCACCTTGGAGGGGCACCCAGAGCCCCCAGGGCACCCCAAGCAACCTGGAGGGGAACCTGAGGCACCCTGGAGGGGCACCCAGGGACTCTGGAGGGCAGCTCAGAGCACCCAGAACACCCTGCACGGGCACCCAGGGCGGTCTGGGCACTTCTGGCTCCCTGGAGGGACACCCAGGCCACTTCGGGCATCCTGGAGAGGCACCCAGGGCATCACAGGCACCCTAAAGGGGTGACCAGAGCACCCAGACCCTTCAAAGGCACCCAGAGCACCCTGGAGAGGCACCCAGGGCACACCAGGGCACCCTAAAAGAGCACCCAGAGCACCCCAGAGCACCCAGACCCCTCAAAGGAGCACCCGGGGCACCCCAGAGCACCCAGACCCATGAAGGGGCACACAGGGCACCCTAAAAGAGCACCCAGGGCAT
Organism: Chiroxiphia lanceolata; assembly: GCF_009829145.1. Lineage (NCBI taxonomy): Eukaryota > Metazoa > Chordata > Aves > Passeriformes > Pipridae > Chiroxiphia > Chiroxiphia lanceolata. The sequence continues at coordinate 232,702 of NW_022476524.1, forward strand.
CCCAGAGCACCCAGACCCCTCAAAGGAGCACCCAGGGCACCCAAACCCATGAAGGGGCACACAGGGCACCCTAAAAGAGCACCCAGGGCACCCCAGAGCACCCAGACCCCTCAAAGGAGCACCTGGGGCACCCAAACCCATGAAGGGGCACATGGGGCACCCTAAAAGAGCACCCAGGGCACCCCAGAGCACCCAGACCCCTCAAAGGAGCACCCGGGGCACCCAAACCCATGAAGGGGCACACAGGACACCCTGTGAAGGCACCCAGGGCACCCCAGAGCACCCAGACCCATGAAGGGGCACGTGGGGCACCCTAAAAGAGCACCCAGGGCACCCCAGAGCACCCAGACCCATGAAGGGGTACACAGGGAATCCAGACCCATGAAGGGGCACATGGGGCACCCCAAAAGAGCACCCAGGGCACCCCAGAGCACCCAGACCCATGAAGGGGCACACAGGGAATCCACACCCATAAAGGGGCACCCAGGGCACCCCAAAAGGACACCCCAGCCCAGCCCTCGGCCACGGGCACCCCGAGCCCCCAGTGCAGCCCCCCCTGGCAGCCCGGGGTGCCCCCCACAGCCCCCCCGTGCCCGCAGGTGATCACGGGCCAGGGCAGCAGCTCCTTTGGCTGCACCTCCCTGGCCGAGCGCGACCGATGGATCGAGGAGCTGCGCCGGACAGCACAGCCCAACAAGGTGGGGACGCCGTGGGGACACCGCGGGGACACTGTGGGGACATCACGGGGATACCAAAGGGACACCGTGGGGACACTGCAGGGAAACTGCAGGGGAACCATGGGGACACCACGGGGATACCATGAGGATACCAAAGGGACACCACGGGGATATCACAGGGACACCACGGGGACACCACGGGGATACCATGAGGATACCAAAGGGACACCACGGGGATATCACAGGGACACCACGGGGACACCAAAGGAACACCATGGGGACACCACGGGGACATGACAGGGACACCAAAGGGACACCGCAGAGACACTGCAGGGACACCATGAGGAAACCACGGGGATATCACAGGGACATCAGGGGGACACCATGGGGACACCAAAGGGACACTGTGGGGTTATCACAGGGACACCATGGGGATATCACAGGGACATCACGGGGATACCACGGGGACACCACAGGGACACCCCTTCCCTCCCTATGCCCTCCTGTCTCCACCTCCCCTCCTGTGCCTCCATGTCCCTTCCAGCACCTCCACATCCCCACCATTCCCACGTGTCCCACCCATGTCCCTTCTATCCCTCCATGTCCCCCCCATCCCTCCATGTCCCCCCATCCCTCCATGTCCCCCCTGTCCCTCCATGTCCCCCCGTCCCTCCATGTCCCCCCATCCCTCCATGTCCCCCCTGTCCCTCCATGTCCCCTCCATCCCACACGTGTCCCCTCATCCCCTGCCATGCCCACACACCCCGTCCCCACATCCACATGTCCCCTCCGTCCCACATGTCCCCTTGTCCCCTGCTGTCCCCACACACCCTGTCCCCACGTCCACATGTCCCCTCCACCCCACACGTGTCCCCTCGTTCCCCACCGTCCCCACATATCCCATCCCCACATCCACACGTCCCCTCCATCCCACGTGTCCCCTCCATCCCACATGTCCCGTCCCCCTGTCCCCACACCCGATTCCCCGTCCCCACATCCACATGTCCCCTCCATCCCACGTGTCTCCTGCCATCCCCACACACCCCGTCCCCCCATCCCCACACCCGACTCCCCATCCCCACATCCACACATCCCCTCCATCCCACACGTGTCCCCTCCATCCCACACGTGTCCCCTCCATCCCACACGTCCTGTCCCCCTGTCCCCATGCCCGACTCCCCATCCCCACATCCACGTGTCTCCTCCACCCCACACGTGTCCTCTCCATCCCACATGTGTCCCCTCCATCCGCACACGTCCCGTCCCCCCGTCCCCCCGTCCCCACACCCAACTCCCCATCCCCACATCCACGTGTCCCCTCCATCCCACACGTGTCCCCTCCATCCCCACACGTCCCGTCCCCCCGTCCCCACGCCCGACTCCCTCTCCCTCCAGGACAGCTGCGAGCGCCTGGAGCTGTCTCTGAGCCTGTGGGTGTACGAGGGCCGGGATTTGCCCCCGCGGCGCCGCCTGCGCTGCCACCTCCAGCTGGACGGGACCCTCTTCGCCCGCACCACGGCCAAGGCGGCGGGCGCCGACGGGGGGCTCTTCTGGGGGGAGCTCTTCCATCTGGCCGCCCTCCCGCCCGCCCGCGCCCTCACGCTGGCGCTGTGCCGCGACGACCACCCCGCCGGGCCGCCGGTGGCCGCGGTGACGGTGCCGCTGGCCGAGCTGGCGGCGGCGCGGCAGCCGCTGGAGCGCTGGTACGCCCTGAGCGGGCCCGGCGGAGGTGGTGAGCGGGCGCCGGCGCTGCGGGTGCGCGGGCGGTACCGCGAGGTGCGGGTGCTGCCCATCGTGCGCTACAAGGAGCTGGCCGAGTTCATCACCTTCCACTACCGCCAGCTCTGCGCCCGCCTGGAGCCCGCCATCGCCGCCCGGCACAAGGAGGAGCTGGCCGGCGCCCTGGTGCGCGTCCTGCAGAGCACCGGCAAGGCCAAGGTGGGCACCGGGAGGGCGGGGGAGGATGGGAGGGGAACCGGGGGTGTGGGCGTTGGGGTGGGCGGGGCACCTCGGGGTGATGGGGTGGGATGGGCTGGGATGGGTTGGGATGGGTGGGATGAGGTGGGTTGGGCTCGGCTGGGATGGGTTGGGTTGGAATTGGATGGATAAGTTGGGTTGGGATGGGACGGGTTGGGTTGGGTTGGAATTGGATGGATAAGTTGGGTTGGGATGGGACGGGTTGGGTTGGGATGGGTTGGGATGGGTTGGGTTGGAATGGGATGAATAAGTTGGGATGGGATGAGTGGATTGGGTTGGTTTGGGTTGGAATGAGGTGGATAATTTGGGATGGGATGGGATGGGATGGGATGGGATGGGATGGGATGGGATGGGATGGGATGGGATGGGATGGGATGGATAAGTTGGGTTGGGATGGGATGGGATGGGATGGGATGGGATGGGATAGGGTAGGATGGATGGGTTGGGTTGGGTTGGAATGGGATGGGATGTATGAGTTGGAATGGAATATATAAGTTAGGTTAGGATGAGATGGGATGGATGGGTTGGGTTGGTTTGGAATGGATGAGTTGGGATGGGATGGGATGGGATGGGATGGGATGGGATGGGATGGGATGGGATGGGATGGGATGGGATGGGATGGGATGGATGTCTTGGGTTAGGATGGGATAGATGGGTGGGGTTGGAATGGCATGGGATAGATGAGTTGTGTTGGGATGGATGGGATGGGATGGGATGGGATGGGATAGATGGGTGGGGTTGGAATGGGATGGGATAGATGAGTTGTTTTGGAATGGATGGGATGGGATAAATGGGTTGGGTTGGGCTGAGTCGGAACAGGATGGGATGGATGAGTTGGGATGGGATTGGAGGGATAGAAACACAACTCAGGGCAGTGCCAGGAGATCCTGGGGGGTGTTGGCTGAGCCATTTTGGGGGGACCACGGGTGCCACCAAGCCCTCGATCACGTCCCCTGGCAGTCGTTCCTCATCGACCTCGGCGTGGCCGAGCTGGACCGGTTCGACGAGCGCGAGGCCCTGATCTTCCGCGAGAACACCTTGGCCACCAAGGCCATCGACGAGTACATGAAGCTGGTGGGGGGCAAGTACCTCCAGGACACGCTGGGTACGCTGGGGGAGCAGGTCTCGGGGGACATCCCGGGGTGCGACGGGTGCAGGACGCCCCGGGAGGGACGAGTGGGTGCTACAGGGTGTTACGGGGCATTGGGGTTGAAGGACACCCCCAGACCCTCCATGGGGACGTGGGGGGGGCTTGTCCTGCTCATCCCTGTGCTGGTGACCGATTGGTCTCCTCACAGGGTGTGGGACATCCCCAGACCATCCCTTGGGACGTGTCCTGGCCATGCCTGTGCTGGTGGCCGATTGGTTCCCTCACGGGCTGTGGGACATCCCCAGACCATCCCTTGGGATGTGTCCTGACCGTCCCCGTGCTGGTGGCCAGTTGGTCCCCTCACAAGACACTCCCACACCATCCATGGGGACATGTCCCAGCTATCCCTGTGCCAGTGGTCGGTCTGTCCCCTCATGGACACCCCCAGACCCTCCATGGGGACACATCCCAGTTATCCCTGTGCCAGTGGCCGGTCTGTCCCCTCATGGACAGTGGGACACCCTCAGACCCTCCATGGGGACATGTCCCAGCCCCTCCCGTGCCACTGGCCTGTCTGTCCCCTCATGGACAGTGGGACACTCCCACACCATCCATGGGGACACATCCCAGCTATCCCTGTGCCAGTGGTCGGTCTGTCCCCTCACAGACAGTGGGACACCCCCAGACCCTCCATGGGGACGTGTCCCAGCTATCCCTGTGCCAGTGGCTGTTCTGTCCCCTCATGGACAGTGGGACACTCCCATACCATCCATGGGGACATGTCCCAGCTATCCCTGTGCCAGTGGCCGGTCTGTCCCCTCATGGACACCCCCAGACCCTCCATGGGGACATGTCCCAGATATCCCTGTGCCAGTGGCCAGTCTGTCCCCTCATGGACAGTGGGACACTCCCACACCATCCATGGGGACACATCCCAGTTATCCCTGTGCCAGTGGCCGGTCTGTCCCCTCATGGACAGTGGGACACCCTCAGACCCTCCATGGGGACATGTCCCAGCTACTCCTGTGCCAGTGGCTGCTCTGTCCCCTCATGGACAGTGGGACACTCCCACACCATCCATGGGGACACATCCCAGTTATCCCTGTGCCAGGGGTCAGTCTGTCCCCTCATGGACAGTGGGACACCCCCAGACCCTCCATGGGGACGTGTCCCAGCCCCTCCTGTGCCGGTGGCCGGTCTGTCCCCTCATGGTGGCCGGTCTGTCCCCTGATGCCCAGGGGAGGTGGTGGCCCAGCTCTGCAGCTCAGACGAGAGCTCCGAGGTGGATCCCAGCAAATGCTCCGACCTCGACCTCTCCAACAACCAGAACAACCTGCGGCAGGTCTGCGAGGAGACCTTCCGGCGCATCGCCCGCGCCTGCGAGTGAGGGGCAGCGCCCGCGCGGAGGGGAGGGCAGGGGGAGGGCAGGGGGAGGGCAGGGGGTGGGCAGGGGGTGGGCAACAAAGCTGGGAGAAGCTGGGGAAAGCTTGGAGATGGGTGATGGGGTCGGGGATGGGAATGGGAATGGGCAGGAGGGCAGGCACTGGCACTGGGATGGGCACAGGGGAGGGTTTGGGGACTGGGACTGTCCTGGGATGGACGCGGGGGTGGGCACCTGGAAGGAGCTGGGGAGAGGTTTGGGGACAGGGGTGGGAATGGGCACCTGGAAGGAGCTGGGGACGGGTTTGGGGACAGGGGTGGGAATGGACACCTGGAAGGAGCTGGGGACAGGTTTGGGGACAGGGATGGGCACCAGGGATAGACCCGGGGACGGGTTTGGGGACAGGGGTGGGAATGGGCACCAGGATGGACCTGGGGACAGGTTTGGGGACAGGGGTGGGAATGGGCACCAGGATGGACCTGGGGACAGGGGTGGGAATGGGCACCTGAAAGGAGCTGGAGAGAGGTTTGGGGACAGGGGTGGGCACCAGGATAGACCCGGGGATGGGTTTGGGGACAGGGGTGGGAATGGGCACCAGGATGGACCTGGGGACAGATTTGGGGACAGGAGTGGGAATGGGCACCTGGAAGGAGCTGGGGACAGGTTTGGGGACAGGGGTGGGAATGGGCACCAGGACGGACCTGGGGACAGGTTTGGGGATGGGGGTGAGGGACAGGGATGAGAATGGGCACCATCCTGGGCTGGATGAGGGGGTGGGCACCAAGAAGGTCCCAGGGACAAGTTTGGGGACAGGGATGGGAATGGGCACCAGGATGGACCTGGGGACAGGTTTGGGGACAGGGGTGGGCACCAGAATGGATCTGGGGACAGGTTTGGGGACAGGGGTGGGCACCAGAATGGATCTGGGGACAGGTTTGGGGACAGGGGTGGGAATGGGCACCTGGAAGGAGCTGGGGACAGGTTTGGGGACAGGGGTGGGAATGGGCACCAGGATGGACCTGGGGACAGGAGTGGGAATGGGCACCTGGAAGGACCTGGGGACAGGTTTGGGGACAGGGATGGGGATGGGTTTGGGAACTGGCACCACCCCCTGATGGACATGGGAACAGGAAGGACCTGGGGACCAGCACATGGGGACCAGGACGGGCACAGGGGGCACCGTGGTGGCACGGGGGGTGGGGGTGGTCCCAAACCCACCCCCCGTCCCCAGCCCCCCATCAGGGCGTGTCTCCCCCAGCGCGTTCCCGGCGGAGCTGGGCGAGGTGTTCGCGGCGTGGCGGGAGGAGTGCGCGGCGCGGGGCAAGGCGCCCATCGGGCAGCGCCTGGTGTCGGCCTCGCTCTTCCTGCGCTTCCTCTGCCCCGCCATCATGTCCCCGAGCCTCTTCGGCCTCGTCCAGGAGTACCCCAGCGAGGCCACCGCCCGCACCCTCACCCTGGTGGCCAAGGTCATCCAGAACTTGGCCAACTTCACCACGTACGTCGCGCCGGGAGGGCGGTGGGGGGGGACGGTGGGGACGTCCCCGACGTGCTCCGTGGCACGTGCCACCTCCTGGAGGTGGCCTGGTCGGTGATGAGGGTGGTGTCCCGTGCCCATGTGGTGGCCCATGTGACCACGAAGGTGGTCCCTGACCATGGTGATGGTTTGTGAGCACAGTGGTGGCCCATGACCAAGGTGGTGGCCCTGGTCCCTGCTCCTGAAGGTGGCCTGTGACCACACCCAGGGTGGTGGCCCTTGTGACCACGAAGGTGGCCCCTGACCATGGTGATGGCTTGTGAGCACAGTGGTGGCCCATGACCAAGGTGGTGGCCCTGGTCCCTGCTCCTGAAGGTGGTCTGTGACCATAGCCGTGGTGGTGGCCCATGTGACCATGGTGGTGGCCCATGTGACCATGGTGGAGTCCCTGGTCCCTGCTCCCAAAGGTGGCCTGTGACCATAGCCATGGTGGTGGCCCATGTGACCATGGTGGTGGCCCATGTGACTGCAGTGGTGGTCCATGACCACAATGGTCACCCCTGACCACGGTGGAGTCCCTGGTCCCTGCTCCTGAAGGTGGCCTGTGACCATGACCACGGCAGTGGCCCCCATGACTGCGGTGGTGGCCCCCATGACTGCGGTGGTGGCCCCCGTGACTGCGGTGGTGGCTCAGGCCACACGCTGGCCCCCGGGTAACCCCCAGGTGGCCCCCAGGTTTGGCGAGAAGGAGGCCTACATGGGCTTCATGAACGAGTTCCTGGAGCGCCACCGGAGCCCCATGGCCGAGTTCCTGCAGAGCGTGGCCAGCCCCGAGAGCAGCGCCCACATGGCCACCTACGACGGCTACGTGGACGTGGCGCTGGAGCTGGCCACGCTCCACCTGCTGCTCTGCGACATCTTCTCCAGCCTGGACCAGGTGCCACCACCCCGTCGTCCCCAAGGCCACGTCCTTGTGTCCCCCCCCATCCCAGGCTGCTGTTCACTGCCCCGTGGGTGGCCCCTTTCCCGTTGTCCCCATAACGTCCCGGCCGTGTCCCCGCAGGCCACGCAGGAGGAGCTGGAGCCGCTGCCCACCATCCTCACGGCCATCAGGGAGGGCACCCCCGTGCCCGTGTCCGTCCGGCTCAGCTCCACCGCCAGGAGAAGGTACCGGGGACAGAGGGGACCGAGGGGGACACGGGGGGCTGAGGGGGACACAGGGGGACACAGGGGCTGAGGGAGACACAGGGGACCGAGGGGGACACAGGGGGACACAGGGGTTGAGGGGGACACAGGGACTGAGGGAGACACAGGGGGACACAGGGGCTGAGGGAGACACAGGGGGACACAGGGGCTGAGGGGGACACAGGGGACCGAGGGGGACACAGGGGCCGAGGGGGACACAGGGGGCTGAGGGGGACACAGGGAGCTGAGGGGGACGTGGGGCTGAGGGGGGCACAGGGGGACACAGGGGCTGAGGGGGACACAGGGACTGAGGGGGACACAGGGGGACACAGGAGGACACAGGGGGTCGAGGGGGACACAGGGACTGAGGGGGACACAGGGGACTGAGGGGGACACAGGGGACTGAGGGGTTCACAGGGGGACACAGGGATTGAGGGGGACACAGGGAGTCGAGGGGGACACAGGGAGCCAAGGGGGACATGTGGGACTAAGGGGGACACAGGGGGTTGAAGGGGACACGTAGGACCAAGGGGGAACAGGGGACTGAGGGGGACACAGGGGGACATAGGGGGCTGAGGGGGACATGTGGGACTAAGGGAGATCCAGGGGACTGAGGGGGACACAGAGGGCCAAGGGGAACATGTGGGACCGAGGGGGACACAGGGGACTAAAGGGGATACAGGGGTCTGAGGGGGACACAGGGTACCGAGGGGGACACAGGGGACTAAAGGGGACACAGGGGTCTAAGGTGGACACAGGGGACCGAGGGGGACACAGGGGGCTGAGGGGGACACAGGGGACTAAAGGGGACACAGGGGACCGAGGGGGACACAGGGGACTAAAGGGGACACAGGGGTCTGAGGGGGACACAGGGTACCGAGGGGGACACAGGGGGCTGAGGAGGACACAGGGGACCAAGGGGGACATGTAAGACTGAGAAGGACACAGGGGACCGAGCGGGACACAGGGGGCTGAGGGGGACACAGGGGACCGAGGGGGACACAGGGGGCTGAGGGGGACACAGGGGACTGAGGGGGACACAGGGGGCTGAGGGGGACACGTAGGACCGAGGGGGACACAGGGGGTCGAGGGGGACACAGGGGACCGAGGGGGACATGTGGGGCTGAGGGGGACATGGGAGGAGCTTTGGGGGTTTGGGGACCTGCCTGGGATCAGGGGACGGTTCTGGTCTTGGGTGGGTCTGGGGGGACTGGTCCAGAATGGGGTTGGAGTCGCTGGTCCCAGTTGGGTTCAGGGGATGGTTCTGGTCCCAGCTCCGGGGGTGGCTCTGGTCTGGACTGGACTTAGTGGAGATTTTGGTCCAGGTTGTGTCCAGGAGATGTTTCTGGTGCCAGATGGATTCAGGGGGTGTTTCTAGTCCTGGTGGGTTGAGGATGGTTCTGGCTCTTGTTGGGTTTGGGAGATGGGTCCAATCTCAGTTGGGTTTGGGGTGCCCCTGGTCCAGGCTGGGATCAGGAGATGGGTTTGATCCTAACAGGGTTTGGGATGTCTCTGACACCAGATGGGGTCGGGAGATGGGTCTGATCCCAGCAGGGTTTGGGATGTCTCTGGTCCAGGCTGGGATCAGGAGATGGGTTTCATCCTAACAGGGTTTGGGATGTCTCTGATCCCAGATGGGGTCAGGAGATGGGTCTGATCCCAGCAGGGTTTGGGGTGCCCCTTTTCCCAGTCGGGGTCAGGAGGATGGTCCGATTCCAGCTGGTTTTGGAGCCCAATTATCCCAGTTGGGGTCAGGAGGATGGTCCGATCCCATCTTATCCCAGTTGGGGTCAGGAGGATGGTCCGATCCCATCTTATCCCAGTTGGGGTCAGCAGGACAGTCTGATCCCAGCTGGTTTTGGAGCCCATCTTATCCCAGTTGGGGTCAGGAGATGGGTGTGATCCCAGCAGGGTTTGGGGTGCCCCTTTTCCCAGCTGGGGTCAGGAGGACGGTCCAATTCCAGCTGGTTTTGGAGCCCATCTTATCCCAGTTGGGGTCAGGAGATGGGTGTGATCCCAAGATGCTTTGGGGTCCTTCTGACCTGGGCTGGGTTCGTGGTGGTCCCGGTCCCTCCCGGGTCCATCACCCCCACCCCGTGCCCCCCACCCCCCCTCCCCCTGTGCCCTCGCAGCCCCTCGGAGCCCTCCAAGCCGGGCTTTGTGCCACCACGGGACCTGAGCAAGCACAGCCCCCTCATCAAGAGCCAGTCCCTCACCAGCATCCGCCGCGTGCGGGGCCGCGAGGACGGGACGGAGCCGGAGCCGGAGCCGGAGCCAGAGCCATCGCCAGCCCCGGTGCCATCCCCGGTGCCCGGTCGGGAGCGCCGGAACGTCCAGCGCACCCAGAGCGTCCCGGTGCAGGCCAAGGCCCCGCGGCGCCCGCGCCACCAGGGCAGCGCCGAGCTCGAGGTCGAGCCACCGCCCGGGGATGGCACAGGGTCACCCGGCACCGGCAACGCCCCGGTAAGGCCCGGCAGCTGCCGTGGTGCTGCCCGGGTGGGGACTGGTGCTCCGAGGGGTCTGGTGGCACTGACTGCTGGTCCGAGGGGCACAGGGTGTTAACTGGTGGTCCAAGGGGCACAGGGTGTTGACCAGTGGTCTCAGGGGCACAGGATGTTAACTGATGGTCTGAGGGGCCCAGTGGCATTGACTGGTGGTCCGAGGGGTCTGGTGGCATTGACTGGTGGTCCGAGAGTCACAGGGTGTTTACTGGTGGTCCAAGGGGCCCAGTGGCATTGACTGGTGATCCGAGGGGCACAGGGCGTTGACCAGTGGTCCAAGGGGCACGGGGTGTTTACTGGTGGCCCAAGGGGCCCAGTGGCATTGACCAGTGGTCCACGGGGCATTAATCTGTGCCCCGGTGCCCCCCTGGAGTGGGGGCTGGTGCTCCGAGGGGTCCAGCGGCACTAACTGGTGCTCTGAGGGACACGGGGTGTTAACTGGTGCTCTGAGGGTTCTGGGGCACTAACCAGTGCTCCAAGGGTTCCAGCAGCTCTGACTGGTGCTCCGAGGGTTCCAGCAGCTCTGATTGGTGCTCCGAGGGACACGGGGCGTTAACCAGTGCTCCGAGGGTTCCAGCAGCTCTAAATGGTGCTCCGAGGAGTCCAGCAGCACTAAACCAGTGTTCTGTGGGGTCTGATGCGCTTAACTGGTGCTCCAAGGGGTCCAGCAGCACTACCCAGTGCTCCGAGTGGCACGGGGTGTTAAGCAGTGCTCTGAGGAGTCCAGTGGCACTACCCAGTGCTCTGAGGGGTCTGGTGGCACTACCCAGTGCTCTGAGGGGCACAGGGTGTTAGCCAGTGCTCTGAGGAGTCCAGTGGCACTACCCAGTGCTCCAAGTGGCACGGGGTGTTAAGCAGTGCTCTGAGGAGTCCAGTGGCACTACCCAGTGCTCCGAGGGGCACAGAGTGTTAGCCAGTGCTCCGAGGGGTCCAGTGGCACTACCCAGTGCTCCGAGGGGCACGGGGTGTTAAGCAGTGCTCTGAGGAGTCCAGTGGCACTACCCCGTGCTCTGAGGGGTCCAGTGGCACTAACCAATGCTCCGAGGAGTCCAGTGGCACTACCCAGTGCTCCGAGGGGCACAGGGTGTTAGCCAGTGCTCTGAGGAGTCCAGTGGCACTACCCAGTGCTCCGAGGAGTGTGGTAGCACTAACCAATGCTCTGAGGGGTCCAGTGGCACTAACCAATGCTCTGAGGGGTCCAGTGGCACTACTCCGTGCTTCGAGGGGTCTGGTGGCACTACCCAGTGCTCAGAGGGGTCCAGTGGCACTAACCAATGCTCTGAGGGGTCCAGTGGCACTAACCAATGCTCCGAGGGGTCCAGTGGCACCACCCAGTGCTCTGAGGGGTGTGGCGGCACTAACCAACGCTCTGAGGGGTCCAGTGGCACTACCCAGTACTCCGAGGGGCACGGGGTGTTAAGCAGTTCTCTGAGGAGTCCAGTGGCACTACCCCGTGCTCTGAGGGGTCCAGTGGCACTAACCAATGCTCCGAGGGGTCCAGTGGCACTACTCCGTGCTCCGAGGGGTCCAGTGGCACTAACCAATGCTCCGAGGAGTCTAGTGGCACTAACCGGTGCTCCGAGGGGTGTGGCAGCACTACCCAGTGCTCCGAGGGGTCCAGTGGCACCACCCCGTGCTCCGAGGTGCCCGGCGGCCCTGACCCGGTGCCCCGGTGCCCGCAGGCCCGCGGGAAGCTGCGCTCGTCGGCGTCGCTGCCCCGCAAGTCGACGGTGCCGTGGCAGCGCTTGGCGGAGGACACGGAGGCGCGGGCCGAGCTCTACGCGCTGCGCCCGCTCGAGAAGGTAACCCGTTACCTTCGGGCCCCCCCCCCAGAGCCTCCCGGGACCCCCCCGGTGACCGCCGGTGCCCCCCCAGCACGGGCGGCTGCTGGAGGCGCTGCGGGACGAGGTGTCGGAGCTGCGGGAGCGGCTGGAGCGGGCGGAGGCGCGGGCGGGACGCGCCGAGGAGCAGCACCGGGAGCGGCTGGAGCGACTCCGGCAGCAGCTCGAGGAGGGAAACGCCCGAGCCGCCAACCTGGCGGCCAGGTGGGGACCTTTGGGGGGGGGGGGACCCAAAACCGGGGGGACCCAGAGCAGGGGGTGAGGGGTGACACGAAAAAAGGGATGTCCAAAAGACGGGGGGACTCAAAGTAGGGCGTGACCCAAACTGGGGGGGTCGTACAACAGGGGATGTCCCCAAAGAGGGGGTGAGCCAAAGCGGGGGGGGGACTCAAAAAAGGGGGTGTCCCAAAAGAGGGGGGGACTCAAAAAGGGGGAAACCCAAAACAGGGATCGACCCAGAACAGGGGGTGACCCAAAAAAAGGGGTGACACAGAACAGGAGGTGACCCAAAATAGGGGATGACACAGAACAGGAGGTGACCCAAAATAGGGGTTGTTCCCAAAAAGGGGGGACACAAAACAGGGGGTGCCTCAAAAAAAGGCGTGTCCCAAAAGAGGAGGGGACTCAAACAGGGGGAAACCCAAAACAAGGATCGACCCAGAACTGGGGGTGACCCAAAAAAGGGGTTGTTCCCAAAAAGGGGGGACCCAAAACACGGGGTGCCCCAAACCAGGGGGTGCCCCCAAAGCTGTGGGTGTCCCCGTCCCGTGGGTGCCCCCCCGGGGTCTCAGCTCATCCCAATTCCAGGCTGACGGCGGCCGAAGGCACCAGGAAAAAGGACCTGGAGAGGCTGAAGAGCAACGAGGAGAAGAACCGGGAGCTGGTGGGAGCTGGGATGGGGACACGGGGACACCGGGGGACACAGGGGACATTTGAGGGGACACAGGGGACATTCGGGGGGATGCAGGGGGGACATGGGGGGGACACGGGGAGCCATGAGGGAACAGGGTGACACAGGTGACACGGGGACACACAGATGACATGGGGGACACGGGGTGACAGAGGGTGACATGGGGTGACACAGGTGACGTGGGGGACACGAGTGACATAGGATGACATGGGGGACATGGGGTGACACAGAGGGACATGGGGGTGACATGAGCAGGCATTGGTGACATGGGGATGACACGGGCAGACACTAGTGACATGGGGTGACATGGGGGGACAGAGGGTGACATGGGGGTGACATAGGCAGACACTGGTGACATGGGGTGACAGGGGGTGACATGGGGGACATAGGGTGACATGGGGGACATGGAGTGACACAGAGTGACATGGGGGTGACATGGGCAGACACTGGTAACATGGGGTGACATGGGTGACACAGGTGACATAGAATGACATGGGGTGACACAGAGTGACATGGGATGACAAAGGATGACATGAGGAGACAGGGGGTGACATGAGTGACACAGGTGATATGGGTGACATGGGTGACACAGGGTGACATGAGTGACATGGGCAGACACTGGTGACATGGGTTGACATGGGGTGACACAGGGGTGACATGGGTGACACAGGGTGACACAGGAGTGACACGGGGACACAGGGGTGACATGGGTGACACAGGGTGACACAGGAGTGACACGGGGACACAGGGATGACACAGGGGTGACATGGGTGACACAGGGGTGACAGAGGTGACACGAGTGACATGGGTAACACAGGTGACATGGGTGACACAGGGATGACACAGGGGTAACACAGGTGACATGGGTGACGCAGGGTGACACGGGGATGACACAGGGGTGACATGGGTGGCACAGGGGTGACACAGGTGACATGGGTGACACAGGGTTGACACAGGGGTGACACAGGTGACACGGGTGCCCCGTGTCCCCGCAGGAGCGGCAGCTGGCGGCGCTGGAGCGGGAGCAGTCGGAGCTGCGCGGGATCCTGGCCCAGGCCCTGGGACCCCCCGGCAGGATGAGACCCCGGGGGCCAGCGCGGGGCTGGGACGAGAGCGGGGATGAGGCCCAGGCCACCAGCGTGTGACACGTGTCCCAAAGTGTCCCCAGAGCGTCCTCAGGGTGTCCTCAGGGTGTCCTCAGGGTGTCCCTGCAGCCCCGTCCCCAACCTGCTCCGGGGGGATTCCGAAGGGTGTTTAATCCCGATCCCATGGGAATAAACAGCATTAGTGTCACTGTCACCAAGGGCTCGGTTGTGTCCTGGCACCGCTCGGGGCTCTGTCCCCAACCCCAGACTGTCCCCAACCCCAGACTGTCCCCAATCCCAAACTGTCCCCAACCCCAGACTGTCCCCAATCCCAAACTGTCCCCAACCCCAGACTGTCCCCAATCCCAAACTGTCCCCAATCCCAAACTGTCCCTAGTCCCAGGCTGAACCCAACCCCAAACTGTCCCCAGGTCCCTGTGCCTGCCTGGGACACCTCAGGACCTGGGGCTGGGACAGGGGTGGGGTGACACAGCCATGGGGACACTTTGGGGACAATGACAGGGATGGCAGGGCCATGGGGACACTTTGGGGACAGCAGGGCCATGCGAGTCCTTTGGGACAGGGCCATGGGACCCCGGGGGACACCTCGGGGCCCTCAGGGACCTTTGGAACAGTGACAGACCCCGGGGGTCCCTTGGGGGACACGGGACTCTCTAGGGCAGTGACCGATCCTGGGGTCCCTCGGGTCCCCTCAGGGTCGGTGGCAACCCCGGGGGTCCCTCAGGGGTCTCTTTGGTGCAGTGACACCCCCGGGGGTCCCTCAGGGTCCCCCAGGATCCCTTCAGGGTCAATGACACCCCGAGGGTCCCCCCGGGTCGCCTCTTCCCCCCCTCCCCGACCTTCCCCTCACCCCCCAACATGGCGGCGCGGCCCCGCCGTCGCGCTGTGATGACGCGCCCCGCGCGCGCCGCTCCCGCCTCCCTCCGGGAAGGTCCGGCGCCTCCTTCCCCCCTCCCCGCCACACTCAACATGGCGGCGGCGACCCGCCATTGACGTCATCATCGCGCGCCGCGCGGGGCGGAGGGGCGGCGGCGGCGGCCGCCGGCGGGGCGGGCGCTGGGGGAGGGGGGGGAACGGGGCGGCCCCAACATGGCGGCGGCGGCGGCTCCGGGCTCCCCGCCGGGCCCCGCTTCCCCTCCCGCGCCCCCCCCGCCACCGGCACCCCCCCCGCCAGCCCCCCCCTCAAGATGTCGGCGGCGGGCGGGTCGCGCGCGGCGTGACGTAGTCAGGCCCCGCCGGCGGGAGGGGGGCGGGGGAGCGGCCGGAGCGGCGCAGGCGGCGGGAGCGGGGCCGGGGCCGGGGCCGGGCGGGGCCCCCGCGAGCCTCTTAAAGGGACCATGGCCCCGGCGGGGCGGCCCGGGCCGGGCGGGGGGCGGCGCGCTCCGCGCCGGCGGCGCTGCCGCTGAACGCGAGCGGGAGCGGGAACCCCGCGGGCGCGGCCCCGGGGGGCCGGTGAGGTGAGTTGGAGCGCGGGGGGGACGAGGGGGGGCGGGGGGGGCTCCGGGAATGGCGGAGCGGCGGGTGAGGTGGGCACGGGGGGAGCTGACACCCCCCGAAACCCCCCCGGAGCGGCCCCGTCCGGGGTGCTGAAATGAGGGGGGGGCCGCACGGGGGGTTTGGGGGGGGCGGGAGGGGTGTCGGGGGGGTCCGGGGGGGTCCGGGGGGGGAGGGCAGGGGGGTGTCCGGTGCGCAGGGGGTGGGGGGGGCTGTGGTGGAGGGGGGGACCGGGGGGGCCGGGGGGGGCTGGGAGGGGAGGGAGAGATGTCATGAGGGGGGTTCGGGGGTCCAGGTGGGGGGGTGGGGGTCTGTGAGGGGATCCGAGGATCCGGGGCAGGTGTGTGGGGGTCTGTGCCGAGGACAGGGGGGTCTGTGAGGGGATCCGAGGGTCTGGAGCAGGTGGGGGGGGTCTGTGAGGGGACCCAGTGACCTGGGGCAGGTGTGGGGGGTCTGTACCGAGGGCAGGGGGGTCTGTGAGGGGACCCGGGGGTCTGAGGCAGGTGGGGGAAGAAGGTCTGTGCCTGAGGCAGGGGGGTCTGTGAGGGGATCTGGTGGTCGGGGCAGGTGGGGGGGGGGGTCTGTACCGAGGACAGGGGGGTCCGTGAGGGGACGCAGGTACCTGGGGCAGGTGTGGGGGGGTCTGTACCGAGGACAGGGGGGTCTGTGAGGGGATCTGAGGGTCTGGAGCAGGTGAGGGGTCTGTGACGAGGACAGGGGGGTCTGTGAGGGGATCTGAGGGTCTGGGGCAGGTGTGTGGGGGGGTCTGTACCGAGAACAGGGGGGTCTGTGAGGGGATCTGAGGGTCTGGAGCAGGTGAGGGGTCTGTACCGAGGAGGGGTCCCGAGGGTCTGGAGCAGGTGGGGGGGGGACAGTGAGGGGATCCAAGGATGGGGGGGGGCTCTGTGAGGGGACCGGGGGGTCCAGGGCAGGTGTGGGGGGGTCTGTACCGAGGACAGGGGGGTCTGTGAGGGGTCCTGGAGGTCTGGGGCGGGTGGGGGGGCCTGTGAGGGGATCTGAGGGTCTGGGGCAGGTGGAGGGGGGGTCTGTACCGAGGACAGGGGGGTCTGAGAGGGGACCTGGGTACCTGGGGCGGGGGGGGGGGTCTGTACCGTGGGCAGGGGCTTCTGTGAGGGGATCCGAGGGTCTGGGACAGGTATGGGGGAGTCTGTACCAAGGACAGGGGGATCTGTGAGGGGACCCGGGTACCTGGAGCACGTGAGGGGTCTGTGAGCGGTCCCGAGGGTCCGGGACAGGTGGGGGGGGGGACAGTGAGGGGATCCAGGGATGCAGGAGGGGGTCTGTGAGGGGACCCGGGGGTCTGTGAGGGGACCCGGGAGTCTGGGGCAGGTGGAGGGGGGTCTGTACCGTGGGCAGGGGGTTCTGTGAGGGGATCCGAGGGTCTGGGGCAGGTGGAGGGGTTCTGTACTGAGGAGGGGTCACAGGAGTCTGGGTTGGCAGGGGGGGTCTGTGAGGGGACCTGGAGATCTGGGACAGGTGGGGGGGGTCTGTACCGAGGACAGGGGGGGTCTGTGAGAGCTCTCGAGGGTCCAGGGCAGGTGAGGGAGGGTCTGTGCTGAGCAGGAGACCCGGGACTCTGGGTGGGCAGGGGGGGGTCTGTGAGGGGACCCTGGTTGGTGTAGGTGGGCAGGGGAGTCTGTGAGGGGACCCTGGTTGGTGTAGGTGGGCAGGGGGGGTCTGTGAGGGGACCCTGGTTGGTGTAGGTGGGCAGGGGGGGGTCTGTGAGGGGACCCTGGTTGGTGTAGGTGGGCAGGGGGGGGTCTGTGAGGGGACCCTGGTTGGTGTAGGTGGGCAGGGGAGTCTGTGAGGGGACCCTGGTTGGTGTAGGTGGGCAGGGGGGGGTCTGTGAGGGGACCCTGGTTGGTGTAGGTGGGCAGGGGGGGGGGGTCTGTGAGGGGACCCTGGTTGGTGTAGGTGGGCAGGGGGGGGTCTGAGGGGACCCTGGTTGATGTAGGTGGGCAGGGGGGGTCTGTGAGGGGACCCTGGTTGGTGTAGGTGGGCGGGGGGGGGGTCTGTGAGGGGACCCTGGTTGGTGTAGGTGGGCAGGGGGGGTCTGTGAGGGGATCCTGGTTGGTGTAGATGTGCAGGGGGGGTCTGTGAGGGGACCCTGGTTGGTGTAGGTGGGCGGGGGGGGGTCTGTGAGGGGACCCTGGTTGGTGTAGGTGGGCAGGGGGGGTCTGTGAGGGGATCCTGGTTGGTGTAGATGTGCAGGGGGGGTCTGTGAGGGGACCCTGGTTGGTGTAGGTGGGCAGGGGGGGTCTGAGGGGACCCTGGTTGATGTAGGTGGGCAGGGGGGGTCTGTGAGGGGATCCTGGTTGATGTAGGTGGGCAGGGGGGGTCTGTGAGGGGATCCTGGTTGGTGTAGATGTGCAGGGGGGGTCTGTGAGGGGACCCTGGTTGGTGTAGGTGGGCAGGGGGGGTCTGTGAGGGGACCCTGGTTGGTGTAGGTGGGCAGGGGGGGTCTGTGAGGGGATCCTGGTTGGTGTAGATGTGCAGGGGGGGTCTGTGAGGGGACCCTGGTTGGTGTAGGTGGGCGGGGGGGGGTCTGTGCTGAGGAGGGGACCCTGGTTGGTGTAGGTGGGCGGGGGGGTCTGTGAGAGGACCCTGGTTGGTGTAGATGTGCAGGGGGGGTCTGTGAGGGGACCCTGGTTGATATAGGTGGGCAGGGGGGGTCTGTGAGGGGACCCTGGTTGGTGTGGGTGGGCAGGGGGGGGTCTGTGAGGGGACCCTGGTTGGTGTAGGTGGGCAGGGGGGGGGTCTGTGCTGAGGAGGGGACCCAGGCTGGGGGTCAGGCATGGGGGGGGGATCTGCGAGGGGATCCAAGTGGGCACGGGGTGGTCTTTGAGGGTGTCCAGGTATCCGGGGGGGGTCTGTGTCCACGGCAGGACCTGGACTGGAGGTTAGTTGGGGGGGGGGGGTGTCTGAGGGTCTATAGGTGAGCAGGGGGATTGTGAGGAGATCCAGGTGGGCAGGAGGGTCTGTGAGGAGATCCAGGTGAGCAGGGGGGTCTGTGAGGGTATCCAGGTATCCAAGGGGGGGGGGTCTGTGTCCACAGCAGGACCTGGACTGTAGGGTCAGGCAGGGAGGGATCTCTGTGGGTCCCCAGGTGAGCAGGGGGGTCTGTGAGGAGATCCAGGGGGGTCTGTGTCCATGGTAGGACATGGACTGGGGGTCTGACAGGGGGGGTCTCTGAGAGTCCCCCGGTGAGCAGGGGGATCTGTGAGGAGATCCAGGTATCCAGGGGGGTCTGTGAGGAGATCCAGGTGTCCGGGGGGGTCTGTGAGGAGATCCAGTTGAGCAGGGGGGTCTGTGAGGAGATCCAGGTGTCCAGGGGGGGTCTGTGAGGAGATCCAAGTATCCGGGGGGGGGTCTGTGTCCAGAAGGAGACCCTGCCCAGGGGGCAGGGAAGGGTCTGCACAGGGAGCAGATACCGGGTGGGAGCACCGGGATTCCCAATTCCAGGCAGTGCCGGATTTCCCCCCCCCGAGCTGGGCAGGGGCCGGGGGGGGGACCGGGACTGACCCAACCCTGCACTGCCCCTTCCCCTCGGCGCTGCCCCTTCCCCTCGATGCTACCCCTTCCCCTCGATGCTGCCCCTTCCCCTCGGTGCTTCCCCTTCCCCTCGGTGCTTCCCCTTCCCCTCGGTGCTTCCCCTTCCCCTCGGTGCTGCCCCTTCCCCTCAGTACTGACCCTTCCCCTCGGCGCTGCCCCTTCCCCTCAGTACTGACCCTTCCCCTCGGTGCTTCCCCTTCCCCTCGGTGCTGCCCCTTCCCCTCGGTGCTTCCCCTTCCCCTCGGTGCTGCCCCTTCCCCTCGGCGCTGCCCCTTCCTCTCGGCGCTGACCCTTCCCCTCGGCGCTTCCCCTTCCCCTCGGTGCTGCCCCTTCCCCTCGGTGCTGCCCCTTCCCCTCGACGCTGCCCCTTCCCCTCAGTACTGACCCTTCCCCTCGGCGCTGCCCCTTCCCCTCGATGCTACCCCTTCCCCTCGGTGCTTCCCCTTCCCCTCGGTGCTTCCCCTTCCCCTCGGTGCTACCCCTTCCCCTCGACGCTGCCCCTTCCCCTCAGTACTGACCCTTCCCCTCGGCGCTGCCCCTTCCCCTCAGTACTGACCCTTCCCCTCAGTGCTGGCCCTTCCCCTCGGCGCTGCCCCTTCCCCTCGGCGCTGCCCCTTCCCCTCAGTGCTGCCCCTTCCCCTCAGTGCTGCCCCTTCCCCTTCGGCGCTGCCCCTTCCCCTCGGCGCTGCCCCTTCCCCTCGGCGCTGCCCGTGCCGGGTGCCCTCGGGAGGTGCCGACCGTGCCAAGCTCGTTACCGGGGTCAAAGGAGCATCCGGTGACCTCGGAATGTGTGCCGGGAGCTTTAATCCCCCTCCGAGCGGGGCCGGGGGGTCTCACCCCGTGCTGGGCTTGGCGGTGCCGGCGGGTTCGGGGTGGTTTCCCCTTCCCAAGCAGCTCCGGGGTGGGAGCAGGTCGGAGCCCACCGGTGCTGCTGCTGCTCGAGGCAGCTTTGGGATCATGCTGGAGCTGCTTGGAGCAGCTTTGGGATCATCCCAGCAGGGCTCAGCTCTGCTTGGAGCAGCTTTGGGATCATTCTGGAGCCGCTTGGAGCAGCTTTGGGATCATCCCAGCAGAGCTCAGCTCTGCTTGGAGCAGCTTTGGGATCATTCTGACCCTTTGGAGCAGCTTTGGGATCATCCCAGCAGGGCTCAGCTCTGCTTGGAGCAGCTTTGGGATCATTCTGACCCTTTGGAGCAGCTTTGGGCTCATTCTGACCCTTTGGAGCAGCTTTGGGATCATCCCAGCAGGGCTCAGCTCTGCTTGGAGCAGCTTTGGGCTCATCCTGACCCTTTGGAGCAGCTTTGGGATCATCCCAGCAGCTCTGTTTGGGGCAGCTTTGGGCTCATCCTGACCCCTTGGAGCAGCTTTGGGCTCATCCTGACCCCTTGGAGCAGCTTTGGGCTCATCCTGACCCCTTGGAGCAGCTTTGGGATCATCCCAGCAGGGCTCAGCTCTGTTTGGGGCAGCTTTGGGCTCATCCTGACCCCTTGGAGCAGCTTTGGGCTCATCCTGACCCCTTGGAGCAGCTTTGGGCTCGTCCTGACCCCTTGGAGCAGCTTTGGGCTTATTCAGGAGCTGCTTGGAGCAACTTTGGACTCATCTTGGCACCTTGGAGCAGCTTTGGGCTCGTCCTGAAGCCGCTTGGAGCAACTCTTGGTTCATCCCAGCACGGCTCAGATCCACTTGGAGCAGCTTTGGACTCATCTTGGCACATTTGGATCAGCTTTGGGCTCATCCTGGAGCCTCTTGGAGCAGCTTTGGGCTCATCCCAACACAACTCAACTCCACTTGGAGCAGCTTTGGGCTCATCCTGGAGCCCCTTGGATCAGCTTGGGACTCATCCCAACACGGCTCAGCTCTGCTTGGAGCAGCTTTGGGCTCGTCCTGACCCCCTGGAGCAGCTTTGGGCTCATCCAGGAGCCAGTTGGATCAGTCTGGGACTCATCCTGGCACATTTGGAGCAGCTCTTGGCTCATCCTGGCACATTTGGAGCAGCTCTTGGCTCATCCTGGCACATTTGGAGCAGCTCTTGGCTCACCCCAGCACAGCTCCTCGCTGGAATTCCCTGCTCCTTTAAAGGAAAACGTACCCAGAGTGTCTCTGCTGGACACCAACGATCCCACAGTGGAATTCCCTGAGGATCCCAGCAGGAATCCCAGCGCCACCCAACTCCTGGATCCCGACAAAACCCCTCCTTGGTGCAGGATTTGCCGGCTCATCGGAGCAGAACGGGAAGAGCTCCCTGGGAGATGCATCCATTGCTCCTTCTGGCTCTGGGATGGGGGGAAAAAAGCCACTTTTTGGCTAAGTGAGGCCGTTAACACCGGGGAGGAATGTCAAGGAATGTCAAGGATCGTTGGGGGCTTCCCTGTGGAAGGAGAATCATCTGGGAACGTCTTGGACCTTTCTTTGTGGCCTGGCATGGAGTGGGAACACCCAGCACCGTCCTCCCGTGCCTTGGCTCTGCTCTGCCCCAGGAGGAAGGAGAAACCACGCGGGGGAAAAGGTGGAAAAACCACGCGGGGAAGGAGAAAACGTGTGGGAAAATCCCGGATTGTGCCCGGGTTGAGCCCGCTGGGAGCGCGTGGGATGCCCCGAGCCCGGCCCAGAGTGGGATGAGGTGATTCCATGATTCCATCCTCCTCCACGGCCCCCCTGCTCTGCCAGTCAGGGAAAAACACCTCGGGGGGGGAGGGGAGGGGGGAGAAAACCGAGCCTGTCCCATCCTGGAATGCCGGGAGCGTCCGGGACCTTGGGAACGTGGCCGTGACCTGGCGTGGAGGAGGAGAATTCCATGGGGCTCCACAGGAGCCAGGGGAGGAGTGAAACCACACGGGAGGGAGGGGGGAAAAACACATGGATGGGGCCCGGCCTTGAGGTGGGAGAGTGTGGGATCCTTGGCCATGACCTGGCGAGGAGGAGGAGGAGGGAATTCCAGCGGCGTTCGCCTCCACTGGGTTTTGTGTTTCTCCCAGGAAGGGGAAAATATCCACGCAGGGAGAGGACGTGGCCGCAGCCCGTGTGGGGAGCGTGGCAGAGCCGGCGCGGGACGGGAAAACGGCGTCGTTCCGTGGCGTGGATCTGCTCGGATGTGGATTTATCCCAGGGAAAAACATCCGGGGCTGTGGCCTGGCGGACTCGAGCGTGCCAGGCCGGGCATGGAGGGGGAAAACCCAGAGGTGTTTTGCACTGTGGGTCTGCTCTTCCGTGGGTTCTTTTCCAGGAGGAAAAAGGAACGTGCAGGGATAAAAACCCTCGTTTGAAGTGTGTCCGAATCGAGCGCGTGGTGGATGCGCCGGAATCCCCCTCGGAGCATTCCCAACCTGGAATGCTTGGCTGGGACTGGGCCCACAGAGGGAAAAACCCAAAGATGTTTTGCACTGCGTGTCTCCTCTTCCGTGGGTTTTTTCCCGGGAGGAAAAAGGAACACAGGGGGGGAAAAAAAAAAAACCCCGTGGTTGAAGTGTGTCGGAATTGGGCGTGTCATCGGCGTGCTGGAGCCCTGGGAGAGCATTCCTGACCTGGAATGCTTGGTCCTGATGGAGCACCAAGGGGGAAAAATGGGCACCGACCTCCTGCATCGCTGGAAAACCAGGAAAAAGTGCAGCTGGAGCCTTGTGGATTGTGGTGGATCCCACGGGCTTGGCCACGAACCTCCCCCGGAACCGGGAAGCACCCGGCGCTGCTCTGCTCTCCTGAGGGTGGTTCTGCTCTTCCAGCGAGGACAAAAACAAGCCCCTCGGGGAAAAATGGACACCTCCAAAGCCTTTGGACACTCGCAGGGTCACCCAGTGCAGGAATTCCCTGGGGAAAGGCCCCTTCCTGCCGGTCCCGGGGAAGGCAGCGATTGATTGTCCCCACTTAACCGGTTTAGCATTTAAATCGTCCCAATCCCGCGCCCGATGGGCTGGGGGGAAGGGTTTCCTCACTCCTGCTCCCACCCCGGCAGCGAGCAGAGCTTGGGGAAGAGCTTGGGAAGCGCTCGGGAAGCGAGTGGAGTTTGGGGAAAGGTGTTTAAACTTCACGGTGAGCCCTCGTGAGGCGGGAGAGAAAAGGGGAAACCTCCCCTCTTTTACCTCCCCGGTGACCTCCCAAACCCCCCCAGGGGGTTTTGGGGGGAGGACTGTTGGTTCTTAGGGAGCCTGGCTGATGGATTAATCCGTGTTTTGGGAAGGGTTGGAGGGAGAACTTCGGCAGTTTGGGTTCGGGCGGGGCCGCGGCAGCGACGGGCGGGTTTGGGGGCTCGGTTGGGTGACACCAACCCCGATGCCGCGGGGTACCAAGAGGGATTTGGGGTCATTCCCAGCGTCTCGGCACGGGGTTGGGTGGGCAGAGGTTTGCAGGTCAGTGGTTTGATGCCGGGAGAACAGGCAGCAGCTCCCGGCGGGATTTGGGATTTGGGATTCCCACCCGGAGTCAGCTCGGATCGAACCCCACGGATTTTTGGACACAAACCCAGTTGGTGGGTTTTCCACCCAGCTCAGGGTTGGGATGTGACTGCACCTGCACCCCGGGTTTCCCTGCCCGTTCCCTGGCACCGTGGATGAGCCACCGTGGCACCAGGTGGGAAAAGAGGGAATTCCGTCCGTTCCAACGGGATTTTAAGCCGGATGCGGGTTAAAGGTGACGCCACAATCCGCTGTTTCCTCCAATAATCCGGCACGGGGAGAGCAGGTGGCTCCATCCCGCCGGAACATCCCTCGTCCCAGCCCACCAGCGCCGAGCCGGCGCGCTGGCAAAGCCCTGAACACACCCAGATTTTGGGGATTTGCTCCCTGAAAACCTCCCGTGGATTTGGGGAAGCATCGACCTGGTGCCGCTCGTTGGGATGAGAGAATCCCGCCGGCCTCGGGGGCCGGTTCGGGACGACGCCGGCGGAACATCCCTAAAAACCGAGGCCGGTTTTGGAGCAGCTGGAATTAAAACCTGCGGGAGGAAACACCCCCCCGGCACGTGGAGCCGACGGGGCTTTATTTTATTTACCAGAATTCCCGTTGGAATTCCCTGTGATCCACCCAAACCCACGGCGGCTCCCCGGGGAGCTCCCGAGGCGGGAGAGATTTTGGGCTGGGAGGGATTTTGGGGTTTGTTCTCCTGCCTCGGCCCCGGGGCAGGGAATCATCTTGAGCCAGCTGGAATAATTCCCTCTTCATTTGCATCCGTACCTTGAAGGTATTTATAGGCTCTTCTCTGCCTTCTCCTTCCTCGCCCGGGTAAATTTAGCTCCTTCTTCGCTCCCTCCTGTGCCTTTATCCTCCCAGGAGCTGATAAGCCTCGGCTTTTTAGCGCCTCTTTCCTCTTATTTTTCCCTTCTCCTCCTCCCCGGGTCGGGATCCAACCCGCCCTTCTCCAGGATCCTCCTTTATTCCTCCTCGTGGTTTCAATTCTCACGTTTTAATTCTCACCCTTGAACGGCCACGCCGGGCGGGGGAAGGTGTTTGGGGTGACGGCTCGTTTTTGGGGGCATCCAACACCTGTACCTGGTTGCCCCTCCCGAGGGTCTCCAGACCCTCCAAGGCTTTCCCGGGACGAAGGTCGGATCCTCTTCGGTTCCTCCGGGGAGAAGGATGCGGGGGCAGCGTCCCCAAAATCCTCCCCCCTGCCCCAATTCTGGGGGCAACCGCCCTGATTTTGGGGGCAGCCGCCCTGATTTTGGGGGCAGCTGCCCTGATTTTGGGGGCAATCACCCTGATTTTGGGGGCAGCCACCCTGATTTTGGGGGCAATCACCCTGATTTTGGGGGCAACTGCCCTGATTTTGGGGGCAATCGCCCTGATTTTGGGGGCAGCCACCCTGATTTTGGGGGCAGCTGCCCTGATTTTTGGGGGCAGCCACCCTGATTTTGGGGGCAATCGCCCTGATTTTGGGGCGGCCTGTGGCAGAGCAGAGCTCCCGGGGTGGCTTTTCCCAGGATTGAAGTTTTTTTGGGATAAACGATCAACTTGAGGGCGACTGGGGTGTGGCGGGGGACGGAGGGGGTGTTCCCTCAGCTAATCCTGGGGTGAAGGAGGTGGGCAATGCTTTGTACCGGGGAGAGGTGGCACCTTTTGGGGTCCTGGGACCCCGGCAGGGACCTGGCACCGCCTCAACTGCCGGTGGCACCGGTTTGTGCCGGCGGAGAGCGATGGGACAGACAGAGGGACACCGGCAGCGTTGGGTGTCCCGGCACGGGCAGAACAGTGACGGTTCCTCCTCCGCCTCACCCAAACCCAACCCCTTTGCTCACCTTGTCCTCTCCTCTCTCCTCTTCCCGCAGGTTTTGCCGGTCCTTGGCCGCCAACCCCCCCGAGTGCCGGCGCCGCGTTCTGTTCCGGGCGAGCCAGCACAGCCGGCGAGGGATGGAGAGAGCTGTCCCCGATTTCTCAGAGCGCCAAGGAGATGGAGGCAGAGCCCTCTTGATGCCCCCCGAGCCCGGCCACGAGACCTTCCCTGCCCCCCAAGGCGAGGAGCGAAGAGCCGCTTTCCTCCAGGATGCCAAGAAAACCCCGGAGACCCCGACCCTGTCCGGGACGGAGACGGAGCTGGAGGAGGACGCGTTTTACTCCGCGGGGGAGCTGCCGACCATGAGCAGGGAGGGGAAGGGACCCCCCGGTGTGGAGGACCCCGACTTCTTCTCCTCCCTGTCCCGGCAGGAGCCCGATGTCGCCCTGGAAGCGCACGACGTGGCCGGTGAGTGCCCGCTCGGCGCCGTCGGGGCGGCTTCGGGAATTCGGGGTCGTCTCTGGGTCGCGCGCGGCCGGTGACGCTCGGGCCGGTTCCGTTCGTTTTCCTGGTGGTTGGACCGGGTTTGAGACAGGTGTTGGTTCTCCCGGTGATGACGTTGGTTCTCTTGACAATGGTGTTGGTTCTCTTGGCGTTGGTGTTCCCCAAATCCCGGCGGGAACCGCGGCGCGGTGAGGAACGCGCGGGTTGGACGGATCCAGTTGGAATGGAAAACGGATTGGAGAGGCACGTGAGGGTGCAATGACAGGCTGACGTCCCCGTGTCACCGTCCCTGTGTCGCTGTCCCTGTGCCGTTGTGCCACCACCCGGCTTTGGCACCGCGAACAGGCACAAAACCCATTGGTGGGTCAAACCCGTGGCTTTTTGGAGACCCCTCGTCCCCCCCAGACCAGTGTTGGGACCCCAAACCTCCAAAAGCTCTTGGATGAGCCAGAAGGTCTTCGTGGAATGGTTTGGGTTAGAAGGGACCTAAAAGGTCATCCAGTGCTGTGGGCAGGGACGTCTCCCCCTCAGGGAGGTTCCCAACTCTGGGTTGCTCTTGGACACTGCCGGGAATGGGACATCCACAGCTTCCCTGGGCAGCCTGGCCCAGTGTCTCACCACCCTCACAAAACGTTTCCTCATCACATCCCACCCAAATCTTCCCTCTTTTAGGCCGAAACCATTGGCCCTTGTCCTGGTGGAAAGTCTTCTCCATCTTCCCTGTCAACCCCCTTTAGGCCACAGGAGGTTCTTCCCAGAGCCTGGGACAACCCACCAGCCTTTCCTCCTGGGAGAGGCGGATCCAGCTCTTGGATCATCTCTGTGGATCCAGCTCTTGGATCATCTCTGGACTCTGCCGGGCCCTTCTCCAGGGACCTCTCTCTGTGCCCAATTTGGGATTCCGGGATCGCCCCGACCTGGGTTGGGCCTCGTTGAGTTCCATGAGGTCCCACCCAGGAGTCACACTGGGGTTGGCCTTGGTTGAGGTGTCGGCTCCATTTGGTGTCAACCAAAAACTCACTGTGGGTGGGTTTGGTGCCCGTTGGTGTTGAAGGGCTGTGGATGGGTTTGGTGCCCATTGGTGTGGAGATGTTGAAGGGCTGTGGGTGCCCGTTGGTGCCCGTTGGTGTTGAAGGGCTGTGGATGGGTTTGGTGCCCGTTGGTGTGGAGATGTTGAAGGGCTGTGGGTGGGTTTGGTGCCCATTGGTGTTGAAGGGCTGTGGGTGGGTTCAGTGCCCGTTGGTGTGGAGATGTTGAGGGGCTGTGGGTGGGTTTGGTGCCCGTTGGTGTTGAAGGGCTGTGGGTGGGTTTGGTGCCCGTTGGTGTGGAGATGTTGAGGGGCTGTGGGTGGGTTTGGTGCCCATTGGTGTGGAGATGTTGAGGGGCTGTGGGTGGGTTTGGTGCCCACTGGTGTGGAGATGTTGAAGGACTGTGCGTGGGTTTGGTGCCCGTTGGTGTGGAGATGTTGAAGGACTGTGGGTGGGTTTGGTGCCCGTTGGTGTGGAGATGTTGAAGGGCTGTGGAAAGTTTTGGGAGCCCAGTTTGATCTGGAGAGTTTTGGGAGCCTGGGGGGATGTGGAGAGTTTTGGGATCCCAGTTTGATCTGGAGAGTTTTGGGATCCCAGGGAAAGATCTGGAGAGTTTTGGGAGCCCAGGGAGATGTGGAGAGTTTTGGGATCCCAGGCAGAGCTGGAGAGTTTTGGGATCCCAGTTTGATCTGGAGAGTTTTTGGAGCCCAGAGAGATGTGGAGAGTTTTGGGAGCTTAGTTTGATCTGGAGAGTTTTGGGAGCCCAGGAAGATGTGGAGAGTTTTGGGAGCCCGGGGAAAGATCTGGAGAGTTTTGGGAGCCCGGGGGGATGTGGAGACTTTTGAGAGCCCAGTTTGATCTGGAGAGTTTTGGGATCCCAGTTTGATCTGGAGAGTTTTGGGATCCCAGTTTGATCTGGAGAGTTTTGAGAGCCCAGTTTGATCTGGAGAGTTTTGGGAGCCCAGGAAGATGTGGAGAGTTTTGGGAGCCCAGGGGAAGATGTGGAGAGTTTTGGGAGCCCAGGGAGACCCTGAGAGGTCAGAGGGGGCTGTTCCCCCCGGCTGAGGGTGGGTTTTGGGGTGTCCTTGGCGTGGAACATCCCCCAGCCCCGTGCTGGGCCCTCTCCTGCGCCGGTGCCGGGGCAAAACCCCCCCAGACATCCCACCCTGGAGGTGCCCTCGTGCCAGGGGCGAGGAGGAGGAGGAGGAACCCCCGTCCTGGTGCCCGTGGCAGCTCGAGGAGGAGCCACCACTGTCACCGGCCCCCGACTCCGTTCCAGCCCAGAGAGCCGGGAGGAGGAGGAGGAAGGAGCCGGGAGGAGGAGGAGGAAGGAGCCACCGCCGGGGATTCCCCGTGCCCTGCTCGTGGCTGGGGGAGGGTTGGGTGCCAGGTGCCACCTCCCACATCCCACATCCCTGCTCGTGGCTGGGGGGGGGTTGGGTGCCAGGTACCACCTCCCACATCCCGCGGGGGGGACTCCTCCCGGGTGCTCTGGTGGTGTTTCCGTGGCCTCGTCTCCCTCCGTGCTCTCCAGAGGCTGTTCCAAGCTGCTCTCTCCGGGATTTTTTGGGGCTCTTTTGGAAGCGGCTCGGCCACAGATGCTGCGAGTTCCCCCCCCCCTCCCCCGCCTATTCTGGGGCTCATCTCGGTCCCCGTGGGGTGTAGGGGGGGTGGCACTTTCCTGTGGGACCCTTTATCTCTGTCCAGCCTGTGGTTCCCTCCCTGTGTCCTGAATCCTCAGCACCTTTATCACCCTGGACACCCTTTATCATCCTGGGACATCCTTTATCACCCTGGGCACCCTTTATCACCCTTTAGCATCCTGGGACACCCTTTATCATCCCAGGACACTCTTTATCACCCTGGACACCCTTTATCACCCTGGACACCCTTTATCACCTCAGGACACCCTTTATCATCCCAGGACACCCTTTATCACCCCGGGACACCCTTTATCACCCCGGGACACCCTTTATCACCCTGGGCACCCTTTATCACCTCAGGACGCCCTTTATCACCCCAGGACACCCTTTATCACCCCGGGCACTCCTCTCACCCCCTGCCAGCAGAGTTCTGCTCCCGGGATCCATGTGGGGGTCACAGACAGTTGCAGCTGCAGTCAGGGGGTGTTTGGAGCAGGGTTTGGGGGTCAGGGGGTGTTTGGAGCAGGGTTTGGGGGTCAGGGGGTGTTTGGAGCAGGGTTTGGGGGTCAGGGGGTGATCAGAGCAGGGTTTGGGGCTCAGGGGGTGGCTGGAGCAGGGTTTGGGGGTCAGGGGGCAGTTGGAGCAGGGTTTGGGGGTCAGGGGGCAGTTGGAGCAGGGTTTGGGGGTCAGGGGGCGGTTGGAGCAGAGTTTGGGGGTCAGGGGGCGGTTGGAGCAGAGTTTGGGGGTCGGGGGTGATTGGAACAGGGTTTGGGGGTCAGGGGGTGGCTGGAGCAGGGTTTGGGGGTCAGGGGGTGGCTGGAGCAGGGTTTGGGGGTCAGGGGGCAGTTGGAGCAGGGTTTGGGGGTCAGGGGGCGGTTGGAGCAGAGTTTGGGGGTCAGGGGGTGGCTGGAGCAGGGTTTGGGGGTCAGGGGGTGATTGGAACAGGGTTTGGGGGTCAGGGGGTGGCTGGGGCAGGGTTTGGGGCTCAGGGGTGATTGGAACTGTGGTCGTGGGTGTTTGGAGCCATGTTCTGGGATCAAGGGGTGTTTGGAGCCATGTTCAGGGCTCAGGGGGTGTTTGGAGCCATGTTCTGGGATCAGGGGGTGTTTGGAGCCATGCTCTGGGCTCAGGGGGTGTTTGGAGCCATGTTTGGGGCTCAGGGGGTGTTTGGAGCCATGTTTGGGGCTCAGGGGGTGTTTGGAGCCATGTTCTGGGATGAGGGGGTGTTTGGAGCCATATTTGGGGCTCAGGGGGTGTTTGGAGCCATGTTTGGGGCTCAGGGGGTGTTTGGAGCCATATTTGGGGCTCAGGGGGTGTTTGGCCACAGCCCTGGCCCACAAGATCAGAGGTTCCCCTGGGGGCTCCCCTGGGGGTTCCCCCGGAATTTTGGGGTCCCACCCAGGCAGGGGGAGGGTTTGGAGGAGGATTTGCCGGGTGGGAAGGGCTGGGTTGGGGTTGGGGTTGGGGGTGGGGGTGGGGTTGGGGTTGGGTTCGGCCCCACGAGTGGGAGGGAGGGCGGGGGCTCCTCCCTGCCCTGGGGGATGCAGCCACCAGGGCCCCATTTGGGGACACCGTGCCCTGGGGTTGCTGTGACAGTCTGGGGTGGGACAGGGTCCCCAATTTGGGGACACCCTACTTTGAGGATACTGTGCCAGTTTGGGGTGTGACAGGATCCCCAATTTGGGGACACCCTGCTCTGGGATTGCCCTGACAGTCTGGGGTGTGACAAGGTCCCTGATTTGGGGACATCCTGCTGTGGGGTTGCTGTGATAGTTTGGGATGTGACAAGGTCCCTGATTTGGGGACATCCTGCTCTGGGATTGCTGTGACAGTCTGGGGTGTGACAAGGGCCCTGATTTGGGGACATCCTACTCTGGGATTGCTGTGACAGTCTGGGGTGTGACAAGGTCCCTGATTTGGGGACATCCTGCTGTGGTGTTGCTGTGATAGTTTGGGGTGTGACAAGGGCCCTGATTTGGGGACATCCTGCCCTGGGGTTGCCGTGATAGTTTGGGGTGTGACAAGGGCCCTGATTTGGGGACATCCTGCTCTGGGGTTACCATGACAGTTTGGGGTGTGACAAGGGCCCTGATTTGGGGACATCCTGCTCTGGGATTGCTGTGACAGTTTGGGGTGTGACAAGGTCCCCAGTTTAGGGGCATCCTGCTGTGGTGTTGCTGTGATAGTTTGGGGTGTGACAAGGTCCCCAATTTGGGGACATCCTGCTTTGGGATTGCAGTGACAGTTTGGGGTGTGACAAGGTCCCCAATCTGGGGACCCATCACAACCGTCCTGGTGTAGCCATGACCCGTCACAGCTGTCCTGGTGTAACCATGACCCGTCACAACCGTCCTGGTGTAGCTGTGACCCATCACACCTGTCCTGGTGTAGCCATGACCTGTCACAGCCGTCCTGGTGTAACCATGACCCATCACAGCCCTCCTGGTGTAACCATGACCCATCACACCCCTCCTGGTGTAGCTCTGACCTGCCACAGCCCTCCTGGTGTAACCATGACCCATCACAGCTGTCCTGGTGTAGCCATGACCCGTCACAGCCATCCTGGTGTAACTCTGACCTGCCACAGCCCTCCTGGTGTAACCATGACCCGTCACAGCCCTCCTGGTGTAGCCATGACCTGTTACAGCCCTCCTGGTGTACCTGTGACCCATCACAGCTGTCCTGGTGTAGCCATGACCCGTCACAGCCGTCCTGGTGTAGCCATGACCCATCACAGCTGTCCTGGTGTAGCCATGACCCATCACAGCGATTTCTGGGGGGGTTTTGGGGCGGGGTTTTGGGCTGTTTGGTC
Source organism: Chiroxiphia lanceolata (assembly GCF_009829145.1). Lineage (NCBI taxonomy): Eukaryota > Metazoa > Chordata > Aves > Passeriformes > Pipridae > Chiroxiphia > Chiroxiphia lanceolata. The sequence goes on from NW_022476524.1 coordinate 264,099, forward strand.
GTTCTGGTGCTGGAACTTGCCCTTCGGGTCGCTGTTGGGTCGAGCAGAGAGCTCCAGGTGCCTCCTGGAGCAGTTCCCTGGCACAGAGCAGCTCCCGGGGTGCCCATCCCGAGGGGGTGTTTGCCAACGGCCGGGCTCGTTCCTTTTCCCGGCGCGCCTTTGAACTCCGGCCAGGAGCGACACGGGAACGGCGGGATCAGACACCCGGCTCCTGCCAGCCTCCGTGGCTCCTGCCAGCCTCCGTGGCTCCTGCCAGCCTCCGTGACTCCTGCCAACCTCACCTCAGCCCTCGGGGACAGTCCCCAGCGGCCTTTCCCTGGCGTGGGTGAGGGGCTTTCCCCGGAGCCGCGGCGCTTTTCCAGCGTCTCCCTCCCGGCTGGGGTCGAGCCCTCGGCTCCCGAGGTCTCCTCGCTGACCGTCCCCGTAACCCTCCTCACTAATCAGGGCCTCGGCCGTGCCAGGGAAGATGTCACGTTGTTGCCTAGCAAGTAAATAATTGAACACTGGAGGCCAAGACAACAGGCCGGGGCCGGGGCCGGGCCGTGGAGCGCTCGGGAGGCTCTGGAGTCGCGCGGAAAAAACCCAATGCTCCGTCACCTCCGACGGAGGGACGGCCAAGCTCGGGGCCCCGGCGCCCTTCCCGGAGGCCGTGGGGCTCGGCAGCTTTCCACCTGCACCTCGGGGAAGCCCCAAACCCGGGATTTGGTGGCGGCAGCAGCAGGAGGGGTTTGGTCGGTCGGGCGGTCGCTCCTGAGCGCGACGACCTTCCCGCGGCGGCCAAGGCGGGTCGTGGCGAGGTCCTCCAAAGTGCCGCTGGGGCAACAGGGCGAGGGGTGTCCCAGGGGGTTTCCTTGGCTCTGTTGCCCCAAAGCCGTGGCGCTGGACAGGCCGGGGTGGGCTCGGCGGGCTCTGCTCCGGCGCCCGGGGGTCCTCGGCGCGGGGGGTGAAGGTCTCACCGCGGGTCGTCCGCGCGTCGCCCGCGGCTCGGAGCACCTGCCGTGCCCGTCTCGGGGTGGCTATAAATAACCCCCAAACCCAGCCCCCCCCAGCTCCTGCTAACCGGGACACCGGGTAAAAATAGGCCGGGGGCAACGGCGGGCACGGCCACGGATCCTCCCGCTGCCGGAAAAAGTGGGACACGGCCCAGTCCTGCTCGTCCGCCGGGCATTGGAACAGCTCCTGCTGGGTCACACTGGGTTTGGAGGAGCAACTCTATCCTGGGTCAAACTGGGTTTGGAGGAGCAGCTCTGACTGGGTCACACTGGGTTTGGAGGAGCAGCTCCTGCTGGGTCACACTGGGTTTGGAGGAGCAGCTCTGACTGGGTCACACTGGGTTTGGAGGAGCAGCTTCTGTTGGGTCACACTGGGTTTGGAGGAGCAGCTCTGACTGGGTCACACTGGGTTTGGAGGGTTTGGAGGAGCAGCTCCTGTTGGGTCACACTGGGTTTGGGACCACAACACCCCAATTTGGGGTCGGGGTGAGCGGGTTTGGGGCACACGTGGCTGAACTGTTGGGTTCTCGGGGTGGTTTCCTTCTGTCCTCCCCTTCTCCCTCCTCCAGGCTGCCACTTCCCTGGAAAGCTGCAACAAGGGCCCTAAATCTCATTATTTTTCCTTTTTCCCCATCAAATTGTGGGATAAAAGCTGGGAGTGGCCCTGGAAGCAGTTGGGGACGGAAGTTCCATCACCTTCTCCCAGCCCCAGGGACGAGCTCACGTGTCGGAACGAGGCCACGTTAATCCCACCCGGGAATTCCTGGGGATGACAAAAGGAAACTCGTGTTCTCACCGAGGTCCCAGGGCTGGTTGGGACTGTGGTGGACACCAAAAAAAAAGGGGTTTTATTGGTATTTGGACACCCAAAAAAAGGGGTTTTATTTGTATTTGGAGACCAAAAAAAGGGGTTTTATTTGTATTTGGAAACCAAAAAAAAAGGGGTTTTATTTGTATTTGGAGACAAAAAAAAAAGGGGTTTTATTTGTATTTGGAGACAAAAAAAAAAGGGGGTTGATTTGTATTTGGACACCAAAAAAAGGGGTTTTATTTGTATTTGGAGACCAAAAAAAAGGGGTTTTATTTGTATTTGGACACCAAAAAAAGGGATTTTATTTGTATTTGGAAACCAAAAAAAAAGGGGGTTGATTTGTATTTGGAGACCCAAAAAAGGGGTTTTATTTGTATTTGGAGACCAAAAAAAAAGGGGGTTGATTTGTATTTGGACACCAAAAAAAGGGGTTTTATTTGTATTTGGAGACCAAAAAAAAAGGGGGTTGATTTGTATTTGGAGACCAAAAAAAAAGGGGTTTTGTTTGTATTTTGACACCAAAAAAAAAGGATTTTGATTTGTATTAACGGCAAAATCAGGACTAAAGAAAATCCTGGTCTGATCCTCGGCGACACCGGTCGCTCCTAAACAGGGCTGATGATAAACCCGAGGGGTTTGGGGCTGCTCTCACCCCAAATTTCACTCCCCCTGGGCCCTGGGAGGGAAGATCTCCCAGCTGACTCGGGGCTCGTGCGGGATTTGCCGCGGGAATTGCGCGCGCGGGTCTGGGTGTCCCGTGGGATTCATCCCGGGGCGCTGGGACGCTCGGACACCGTCGTCCCTCCAAGGTCTGGGGGCTCTGGAGGGATCCCGGGGAAGTTGGAGTGGTTGTCCCAGTTTCCAAGGAGGTCAGGGAAGGTGACCCCGGTAATTACAGACCCGCCGGTCTCGCTTGGGTGGCCGGTGAATTACGGGGGAGGGAATTCCGGGAGCCGCTGGAAAAACGCTCGGGAGACGCCGCGGTGGTTGATCAAAGGGGGGAAAGTCATTTCTACTGGGTGGAAACTCCTCCGGGATGAGGTCACTCACACTCAGGGACAAAGGGAAGAGACGGGATTTGGGTTTTGGGGGATTTCAGCCAAGCCTTTGGTGATGTCCCGGAGGATCCTCCCGGACAAACGTCCGGCTGAGCACGGACACGACGCGTTGGGTGAAGGGTTGGGGTCGGGTGCTCCAGAGGCTGGGAATGGAGCTGGGAATACCCGAGCGGAACCGGGTGTTCTCCGGGTGCTCCAGAGGCCAGGAATGGAGCTGGGAATACCTGAGCGGAGCTGGGAGCTCAGGAGACTGGGAATGGAGCTGGGAATACCCGAGTGGAGCCGGGAGCTCGGGAGACTGGGAATGGAGCTGGGAATACCCGAGTGGAGCCAGGAGCTCTCCAGGTGCTCCAGAGGCCAGGAATGGAGCTGGGAATACCCGAGCGGGACCAGGAGCTCGGGAGACTGGGAATGGAGCTGGGAATACCCGAGCGGATCCGGGTGCTCTCCGGGAGCTCGGGAGGCCGGGAATGGAGCTGGGAAAAGCCGAGCGGATCCGAGTGCTCTCCGGGAGCTCGGGAGGCCAGGAATGGAGCTGGGAATACCTGAGCGGAACCGGGTGCTCTCCAGGAGCTCGGGAGACTGGGAATGGAGCTGGGAATACCCGAGCGGAGCCGGGTGCTCTCCAGGTGCTTGGGAGGCTGGGAATGGAACTGGGAATACCTGAGCGGAACCGGGTGCTCTCCGGGAGCTCGGGAGGCCGGGAATGGAGCTGGGAATACCCGAGCGGAACCGGGTGCTCTCCAGGTGCTCCAGAGGCCAGGAATGGAGCTGGGAATACCCGAGCGGAACCAGGAGCTCGGGAGACTGGGAATGGAGCTGGGAAAAGCCGAGTGGAGCCGGGAGCTCCCCGGGTGCTCGGGAAGCCGGGAATGGAACTGGGAAAAACCAAGCGGATCCGAGTGCTCTCCGGGAACTCGGGAGGCTGGGAATGGAGCTGGGAAAAGCTGAGCAGATCCAGGTGCTCCTCGGGAGACTGGGAATGGAACTGGGAATACCCGAGCGGAGCCGGCTGCTCTCCGGGTGCTCAGGATGCTGGGAATGGAGCTGGGAAAAGCCGAGCGGAGCCGGGTGCTCTCCGGGTGCTCGGGAGGCCGGGAATGCGAGCGGAGCTGGGAAGTGTCGGGTTCCTCGGGACGGTGCCAAGCCAAACACGCCACGCCGGCCTCCTTCCCCCTGGAAACCCTTCTCCTCCCACCTGCTCCAGTTTCGGGTCATCTCCTCGACCCCTGGTTTTGGGGACAAACAGGGGCTTTTCCCGCCTCCTCAGACCCGCCGGAGGTTTCCCGGTGGGTTTTCCAGGGGGGATTAGGACCCTCTGGAGCAATTCCTGCCTGTCCTGGAGCAATTCCTGCCTGTCCTGCGCTGCCTTCCCGGCTGCCCGGGAGCTGCAGGTTGCAAACCGCAGCCAGGTTGTTATTTTTTCCCTTTTATTTTTGAGTGTTTGGGGCTTTTTGACGTTTATTTTTCCCTTTTCCCCGTTGGTGACTCCCGACTCCCCCGGGATCCCGAGCGGGGCAGCCGTCACTCAGCGGGATAACCAACTTCCCATCCCGCGTTCCTGGGATTTCCCCAGCGCTTTTTTTGGCACCAGTCCCCGTCCTTTTCCCTCAGGGGTGGCTGCTGCCCAGGTTTTCCCCTTCCAGGACCTTTGCAGGGCACCCTTTGGGGTCAGGAGCGGGTTTGGGGCATCTCCTGCGCCCTCCTGGAGACTCTTCCCTGCGACCCCCCGACGGTTCCGGCTCCGGGGATTCCTCCCCTCCTCGGATGTGTTTTCCCAGTGACCTTCCTGATCTCCTGCACATCTTCCTCTGCCTCCTGGGTCCTGCTGGGCTTGATGCTGCTGAGATGCTTCTCCTCCTCCTCCTCCTCCTCCTCCTCCTCCTCCTCCTTCTCCTCCTCCTCCTCCTCCTTCTCCAGGAGCAGCTCAGTCCCGCGTGGTCTCCAAACCCTCCCAACCCCCTCCCAGGCTTGTGGTGGCCCCAAACCACAACGGGGACCCCCCTGAGCTGTGGCAAGAACATCTTCCAGCTCCGTTGGCCGTGGGAGGGGTGTGGCCCTTCCTCCAGCAGCCGTCCCAGCCTCTCCTGGCTCCACTCTCCGGCCGCAGACCCGCAGGTTGGGCCTCTTTTCTTGGAAAAGCAACGGCTCGGCCGTTCCCGGGAATGAACACGCTCGGGGTTCGGGAGATCCAGGTTGAACATCCTCTCCTGGGGGCCCTGCAGGGGCTGGAGGGGTCGGTGTGACCCGGGAGAGCCAAAGGGAAGCGTCCAGAGCTGTGGGGTGGCTTCTGTCCGGGTGTTTGTGTCTCCTCTCCAGCCCCTGGCGAGCGGTGGGATGAGGCACCTCACCCCTGGGTTCATTGGTGTCCTCCTCCACTGGAGCTCAGCAGCAGGACGGGGAGGCTTGGAGGGGCTTTGGTGGGCAGGGAGTCACCCCACAGGGCTCCTCACTCCCATGGAGCTGTTCCAGCTCCGGGTGGGACTGGTCCCTGAAGCCACTGTCCCTCCTGTGGGTCACTGTCATCCCTGTCTCCCATGGAACTGTTCCAGTGCCAGTGGGACAGGTCTGTCCTTCCCCCATGTCCCTGTCATCCCTGTCTCCCATGGAGCTGTTCCAGTGCCAGGTTGGACTGATCCCTGAAGCCACCATCCCTCCTCCATGTCCCTGTCATCCCTGCCTCCCATGGAGCTGTTCCAGCTCAGGGTGGGACAGATCTGTCCCTCCTGTGGGTCCCTGTTACCCCTCTCTCCCATGGAGATGTTCCAGCTCCAGGTGGGACGGGTCTGTCCCTGCCATGGGTCCTTGTCATCCCTGTCTCCCATGGAGCTGTTCCAGCTCCAGGTGGGACGGGTCCCTGAAGCCACCATCCCTCCTCCATGTCCCTGTCATCCCTCTCTCCCATGGAGCTGTTCCAACTCTGGGTGGGAGGGGTCTGTCCCTGCTGTGGGTCCCTGTCATCCCTGCCTCCCATGGAGCTGTTCCAGTGCCAGGTGGGACTGATCCCTGAAGCCACCATACCTCCTCCATGTCCCTGTCATCCCCATCTGCCATGGAGCTATTCCTGCTCTGTCCCTCCCACGGGTCTGTCCCTCTCCTGGGTCCCTGTCACCCCTCTCTCCCATGGAGCTGTTCCAGCTCTGTCCCTTCCATGGATCAGTCCCTCCCATGGGTCCCTGTCACCCCTCTCTCCCATGGAGCTGTTCCCACTCTGTCCCTTCCATGGGTCTGTCCCTCCCATGGATCAGTCCCTCCCGTGGGTCCCTGTCACCCCTCTCTCCCATGGACCTGTTCCCGCTCTGTCCCTCCCATGGATCTGTCCCTCTCCTGGGTCCCTGTCACCCCTCTCTCCCCTGGAGCTGTTCCTGCTCTGTCCCTCCCATGGGTCTGTCCCTCCCACAGGTCTGTCCCTTCCATGGGTCTGTCCCTTCCATGGGTCTGTCCCTCCCGTGGGTCCCCGCTGAGGTTCGGCTCCATCTCGGTTCTGACCCAGCTCTTCCCCTGCCCCGGTTAATCCTCGGTGGATTCCTCCATCCAGATGTTTCTGTGGAATGGTGGTGAGCTCTGGCTGGCCGTAAACATCCCGGGGAGCGGAGCCAGCACCTCGGGATGTGTCATCTTTCCTACAGCTCCTCTTCCAGAGGCGGCTGGAGCGGGAGAGGCCCCGCAGGAGCCACTTCAGGGCTGGGCTTTTTTCCCTCTTCAGTGTCAGGAGCTTCCTGACTGTCCCCAGGGGGCCTCTTGGTGTGAAAACTTGGAACTCGGGCGCTGTTTTGAGAACCCTCCCTGGTAGTGGGGGGTGATTCCTCATTTCCAGGAGCTCTGGGGCAATTCAGAACCAAACACCGGGAGCTTTGGGATTCTTATTTCAGAGTCGGACACAGGGAGCTCTTGGGTGTTTCTTTATCTTGGAGCCAGACCTGAGGAGCTCTTGGGTGATTCTTTGTCTTGGAGGCAGACCTGAGGAGCTCTTGGGTGATTCTTTGTCTTGGAGCCAGACCTGAGGAGCTCTTGGGTGATTCTTTGTCTTGGAGCCAGACCTGAGGAGCTCTTGGGTGATTCTTTATCTTGAAACCAGACCTGAGGAGCTCTTGGGTGATTCTTTATCTTGGAACCAGACCTGAGGAGCTCTTGGGTGGTTCCTTATTTCAGAGCTAGACATGAGGAGCTTTGGGGATGATTCCTTATTTCAGAGTTGGACACGGGGAGCTCTTGGGTGATTCCATATTTTAGAACCAGAAATGAGGATCTCTTGAGTGATTCCATGTTTTAGAACCAGAGTTGAGGAGCTCTTGGATGATTCCATGTTTTAGAACCAGAAACAAGGATCTCTTGGGTGATTCCATGTTTTAGAACCAGAAACAAGGATCTCTTGGGTGATTCCTTGTTTTAGAAGCAGAAACAAGGATCTCTTGGGTGATTCCATGTTTTAGAACCAGAAACAAAGATCTCTCGGGTGATTCCATGTTTTAGAACCAGAAACAAGGATCTCTTGGGTGATTCTGTTTTAGAACCAGACTGGAGGATCTCTTGGGTGATTCCACGTTTTAGAACCAGACTGGAGGATCTCTTGGGTGATTCCACGTTTTAGAACCAGACTGGAGGAGCTCTTGGGTGATCCCTTATTTCAGAGCTGGACACAGGAAGCGGGATGGATGCAACCATCAGGTCCTGTGGGTTTGGAGCTGGTCCCTGCTCTCTTTGGGTCACCTCCAACATTCCAGAGCAGCTCCAGGAGCCGGAGGGCCCAGGCAGGGCTGGTTCTGCCCGTGCCGGGATTCCTCGGCGAGTCCGTGGGTGACTGATCTGATGGGATCTGTGCCAATGAAACCATGGAATCCTTCGGCTGGGGAGCACCGAACCACATCCCTCAGGATGTCCTACCCCCTACACTCTGGAGCTGGATGTGGTTCCTTCATCAGCAGAGTGTTCTTCACCCCCTCACGGGGGTGACACAGCCCTCCAAGCTCCCAAATCCACCTTCTGTAAAGTCCTGACCCATCCAGCTCCTCCCAGGCTGGGCTGAAGCAGCAGCAGCTGCCAAGGGTGGCTTTTCATCCTGCTGGGATGAGCTGGAGAGCCTGGGAATTCACCTCCTGGGAGGTGTTTATCCACTCCCTGCTCCGACGTCCCCCGGGCCCTTTGCCGTGGCTTTTCCTGCCGGAGCAAAGTCCAGCAGCGGGAGCAGCAGCCCCTGGAAGCTGATTGCACAAGCCCAGCCATTCCCAGCCCTTGAACACACCAACTTCCAGCACCTCGTGCCTGGGGAGGGGCGAAGGGACCTGTGCTGATCCCAGAATTTGGGCGCGACACAACGGCCCCGGCGCCGGCTCCGGCAGCAGCCGGCAGATCCCGAGTGGGAAATGCTCCGTGCTGCCAGGAATCCAGGAATCCAGGCTTGGGAGAGCTCCTGGTCTCTCAAGGTCACCTGCCCACAGGCTGGGGAGCATCCTGGAACACGGCCCTGAGCCGGGAGGAGGGTCAGGAATGTCCCTCGGGTCTGTCCGCAAACATCCCGGAGCTCCCGCGGGAGCAGGGCCCGGAGCGCTGGAAAACCGACCCCCAGCGCGGGAAAACCGACCCCCAGCGCGCCTGTTTTGGGGAGGAAAGGTGGAATTGGTGTCTCCGAGGCTTCCCGTGGCAGAACCTGTCCTCAGCCAACTCTCCTGTGTCCAACTCTCCCATGTCCAGCTCACTCTGACACCAGGTCGGAGAAGCGATCGGCTCGTCCGGCTCCGGGAGAACCTTTGGATGCTCACGTGAGACCCTGGGAGAATCCTTTCTCCTGGGAAGTTGGCGCTGTGAACACGGAGCGATGGTGGGCCCTTGGGATGGAGGAGCAGCGTCTACCCCGGGGATCTGGGACGGGAATACCTTGGAAGAGCTGGAATCCTGCCCGGGTGCCCACCCGGGCGGCTCTGGGCTGGGCCTGATCCGTGCGGAGCGCCCGGGATGCTCATCCAGGTGCTTTTGGTGGACAGGGAATGTCGGGGGGCGAGTGGGCACCCAAAGTCACTGCGAACACGGGCCCAGCTTGGGTTGGCTCTGCCAGCGTGGCCTCGGGGAGCTTTGGGCTGGAAGAGCCACCTTTGGGGCCATGGGATGGATTTGGGGGTGGGCTGGGATGTGGGAAATCAGGCTCCTGCTTCCCTGCATTTCCAGCCAGGATTTGGGGAGCTGAACAGCTCCAACGGGGCTGGGGGCTGGAAACCCCCATTTCTTGGCCCTCTTGGGTGACCAGTGAACAGTTGGAGTCGATTTTGGAGGTCTTTTCCAACCTTTAGGATTCCGCGGTTCTTCTTTTCCGACCTCAACGATTCCATGACTGGACATTCCCAGCGTGGGATTTCCCCTGGCACTGGCAACGACCCCCAGATCTGTGCCGTCCAACGGGGCGGTTCACCCACTCTGTGGTTGGGTTGGGTTGGATTGAGTTGGGTTGAGTTGGGTTGAGTTGAGTTGGGTTGGGTTGAGTTGAGTTGGGTTGAGTTGGGTTGAGTTGAGTTGGGTTGGGTTGGGTTGGGTTGAGTTGGGTTGGGTTGGGTTGAGTTGGGTTGAGTTGGGTTGGGTGGTAACGTGCCGGCGAACACCGAACTCGACTCCGGCACCACCACAGCACCGGGACACGGAGTTTTCCCGCTGTATGGGTCCAACTGCTGGTTTTCCTGGGCGCTGCCAATTCCTCTTGTGTTTTTGGGCCAGGAAAGGCCACCAAAATTCTGGGTTTTCTGGTTTTTTTACGTTCTGCGGGCACCGTATCCGCCGTGGGGGCCAGTGGGGGATTCTTCCTTCTGCTCCCAAATTAACACCCAAAGTCAGAGCGTGAGCCAGAGCCGGATCCAGGCTGTGATTCCAGAGCCCAACTCCGGCCTTGCGACACCTCTCCTTGTTTAGGAGATGATGCAACAACTGAGCCCTTGCCCAACCCCGGGGCTCAAAGGGCCCCTTGGCCCGGCTGCAGGAGAGGGAAAACGCCCCTTCCTGCCTCTTCTCCCAGGAGCTTTGGACAGGCTGGAAAAAACCCGGAGCCTGGGAGAAGGTGTGGGCTCAGGGGAGGCGTTCTGGGGGAGATCACTGGGTTTTGAGGGGCTTGGGAAACCCTTGGATCACTCTGAGAAGTGATGTCGTAAATTCCTGCCCAGTTTGCTCCGGTTTTGGGGTTTAAGGCTCTTGGTTGAACTCCCTGGTTGGGAGATGCCCTCCCTGTGGGAGCTGATGTGGGGTCTGGGTGAAAACCACCACCCAAAAGACCTCTTGGCTTTAGACTCCTGAGTTTCTCTGGGATTTTTATGCCCGAACCACGGAATCTCTGGGGTTGGAAGGACCTTCCAGAGGTTCCATCCTGGGCAGTGTTGGATGTTGGCTCTGCCAACACCTCCAGGACCTTGCTCCTCGTTAACCTTCAAACGGGAGAGGCTCTGGTGCCAAAGAAACCTGACCCTTGGGGCAGGACACGAGTGGTGACGTGGAGAAGCACCTCGAGGTGTGTCCTGGTGGTTTTGGGGTGGGGGGGAAAGGTTTAGGGGAACTTTTTACACCCGGTTGAGCCTCTCAGACTTGGCATCAACCTCCCTGTGGTGGCCTCGACGAGTTTGGGCTCTTTGCTCCTCTGGAGACGTTGCTGTTTCTCAACCCACAACCTTTCAAACCTTCTGTGCAACAAACCCCCCCAGATCCGTGGAGCTCCAGCTTCACCCTGTCCAGGAGAGCTCCTGCTCTCCCTGGAACCTCTCCCAGACTCTGAAATTCCCTTTTTTCCCCCCTTATCTCTGTTTTCTCCTGTGTTTTGGCCACGGGCTCACGTGACGCTCGCTTTGAAAGCGTCTTCTTGTCCTCTCCAAGTTGTTTTAACTCCTGGGGTAGAGGAAAAACCACGAGGAGAAGCTCCGGGGCCCCTGATAGGAGGGAATTTGACCTTGTGGAGGGGAGAGAGACCTTGAGCTGAGGAAGGATCCCGGCTCCTCCGGGCGCTCCCGGGAGAAGCCGTGGCCGCGCTCCCGGGGCCGGAGGAGCCGCCGCTCCTGGATTACCATAGAGGGTAAATTGGAGCCTCCTAAGTCCGAGCCATTAAACTCCCTCATCTCCCGCCGTTTCCAAGAAACCGGGATTTGCAGGGAGGGAGATAAATCACCGCCTGTTTTCCTCGCAAAGGAGGCAGTTTCTAAAAATAGGAGTCGGAGCTGGAGCTCCGGAGAACAAAAGAGTCCCTGGAAGGCTCCTGCCACCACCGGCCCTTCCCGGCGATCCGGGCGCTGCCTCCTCCGGAGGCTTTGGGGGAGCGCTGGGTCTCTGGGATTGCCCCAGGGCTTTGTGGGAGTGTTGGATCTCTGGGATCACACTGGGGCTTTGTGGGAGTGTTGGATCTCTGGGATCACACTGGGGCTTTGTGGGAGTGTTGGATCTGTGGGATCACACTGGGGCTTTGTGGGAGCACTGGATCTCTGGGATTGCACTGGATCTCTGGGATTGCCCCAGGGCTTTGTGGGAGCGCTGGATCTCTGGGATCACTCTGGGGCTTTGTGGGAGCACTGGATCTCTGGGATTGCACTGGATCTCTGGGATTGCCCCAGGGCTTTGTGGGAGCGCTGGATCTCTGGGATTGCACTGGATCTCTGGGATCACTCTGGGGCTTTGTGGGAGCGCTGGATCTCTGGGATTGCACTGGATCTCTGGGATTACTCTGGGGCTTTGTGGGAGCACTGGATCTCTGGGATTGCACTGGATCTCTGGGATCAACGCCAGGGCTTTGTGGGAGCGCTGGATCTCTGGAATTTGGGAGGGCTGGGTTTGGATCTCTGGGATCGCGCTGGGGCTTTGTGGGAGCGCTGGATCTCTGGGATTTGGGAGGGCTGGGTTTGGATCTCTGGGATCAACGCCAGGGCTTTGTGGGAGCACTGGATCTCTGGGATCACGCCGGGGGTTGTGGGAGCACTGGATCTCTGGGATCGTGCTGGGGCTTTGTGGGAGTGCTGGATCTCTGGGATTCTCTGGATCCCTCTCCATGGAACTCAGCCATGCCTCTGGATCCCTCTCCATGGATCAGGGACCATGGGAGCTCAGCCATGGCTCTGGATCTCTCTCCATGGATCAGGGACCATGGAAGTTCAACCATGGCTCCATGCTGGATCCCTCTCCATGGCTCTGGATCCCTCTCCATGGAGCAGGCCCACGGGAGCCGGGCTCCGTGCCAGAGCTCTCTGTGGGGCAGGGCCAACTCTCCCCCAGGAGCTCAGCCATGGCTCTGGATCCCTCTCCATGGCTCTGGATCCCTCTCCATGGAGCAGGGACCATGGGAGCTCAACCATGGCTCTGGATCCCTCTCCATGGCTCTGGATCCCTCTCCATGGCTCTGGATCCCTCTCCATGGATCAGGCCCACAGGAGCCCGGCTCCATGCCAGAGCTCTCCATGGAGCAGAGCCAGCTCTCCCCCGGGAGCTGAGCCATGGCTCTGGATCCCTCTCCATGTTTCTGGATCCCTCTCCATGGCTCTGGATCCCTCTCCATGGATCAGGGACCATGGGAGTTCAACCATGGCTCTGGATCCCTCTCCATGGCTCTGGATCCCTCTCCATGGCTCTGGATCCCTCTTCACGTTTCTGGATCCCTCTCCATGGCTCTGGATCCCTCTCCATGGAGCAGGGACCATGGGAGCTCAACCATGGCTCTGGATCCCTCTCCATGGCTCTGGATCCCTCTCCATGGATCAGGCCCATGGGAGCCTGTCTGTGTTGTGGAGCTCTCCATGGAGCAGGACCAGCTCTCCCTCGGGAGCTCAGACATGGCTCCTGATCCCTCTCCATGGCTCTGGATCCCTCTCCATGGATCAGAGACCATGGGAGTTCAACCATGGCTCTGGATCCCTCTCCATGTTTCTGGATCCCTCTCCATGGCTCTGGATCCCTCTCCATGGATCAGGCCCACGGGAGCCTGGCTGTGTTCCGGAGCTCTCCGTGGAGCAGGCCCAGCTCTCCCTCGGGAGCTGATCCAGCGGCGGGCGCATCTTCCCGTTAAACTGCTTATTGCGGGAGCGGCTCCGCGTCCAGAGCTGCGCCCGGGATTAAACCCTCTTAAGTGTGGCTCGGAAATCCGCCCGTAATCCGGCCCGGCCGCGGGAGCAGAGGGGGTGGATGTGCCGGGAGAGCCTTTGGAACCCCCCCCCCCCAAAATCCCTTTATCCCGGTTCCTGCCGGAAAAGCCCCACCTGGGCCGTGCTGACCTCGGTGCTTTCCTCTCTTCCAGATGAGCCCGATCCCGCCCTCTCCGGAGCCGTCCCGGCCGTGGCTCACAGGACGGAGCTCGGGTGAGTTCCCCGGGGACGTGGCAGCACGGGGAGTGTCGCTGACGGTGCTCCAGTTACATCCCGAAATATCTCCCGGCCGTGCCCGGGGGGTTGTCCCACCTCCGAGGACGTCGGCGGGTCCCTCTGGAGCTGCGGCCCCTCGTGCCGAGCGGTGGTGGCTGCTCCAATTCCTCTCGTTTGTCCTGCTTCCCAAGGAGCCATCCTGCTTCTGCCTGTCCCAAATCACTCCTTGGAGCCATCCCAGTTCCCTTCGGAGCCATCCCAGTTCCCCTCAGAGCCATCCCAGTTCCCCATGGAGCCATCCTGGCTTCCCTCTCATCATCACCATTCCCCTTGGAGACATCCCAACTCTCTCTGGGGCCATCCCAGTTCCCCTCAGAGCCATCCCAGTTTCCCTCAGAGCCATCCCAGTTCCCCATGGAACCATCCCAGTTCCCCTTGAAGCCATCCCAGTTCCCCATGGAACCATCCCAGTTTCCCTCAGAGCCATCCCAGTTTCCTTCAGAGCCATCTCAGTTCCCCATGGAGCCACCCCAGTTCCCCATGGAACCATCCCAGTTCCCTATGGAACCATCGCAGTTTCCCTCAGAGCCATCCCAGTTCCCCTTAGAGCTATCCCAGTTCCTCCTGGAGCCATCCCAGTTTCCCTCAGAGCCATCCCAGTTTCCCTCAGAACCATCCCAGTTCCTCATGGAGCCATCCCAGTTCCCTATGGAACCATCCCAGTTTCCCTCAGAACCATCCCAGTTCCCCCTGGAGCCATCCCAGTTTCCTCAGAGCCATCCCAGTTCCCCCTGGAGCCATCCCAGTTTCCCCCGGCGTTCCCGGGGCCGTCCCTGCCTGCAGGAACAGAAATCCTGGGAACTGGATGCTCCATTTGGGTGTCCTGAAGCTGCCCAGGGGTGTCCCGCTGGCTCCGAGCACCCTGGAAAAGGCAGGATTTGGGATTCCAGCCCGAATCCCGTGCAGGGACAGGATCCTTGTCCCTCCCCGTGGCACCGGGATCGTGCCGGGCCCGGGATCACTCCGGCTGAGCCGATTCCCGGCGCGTTTTACTGGGCTTATTTTTGTCCTTCTGTTCCCTGATCCTTCCCGGGCCGGCGCTTCCCTTCCCGAGTTATTTTCAATAACGTTCCCGGGGTTTGCAGGACGAGTGGGAATCACATTTCCCTGGTAACACCCCACGGACAGAGACCCCTCCGCCCCCCGGCCGCCCTCCCTTATCCCGAGGGAAAACAGGGACACGTTTGGAGCTGGCAGGTCCCACCGTGGGGCGGGAGGGTCGGTTTGCCCCCAAACTCGGCTTTTTCCGGGAATAAACTGGAAATAAACGGGTTCAAAGAGAAGGAGGGAGAGAGGCGGCGTGAGATCCGTAGGGAGCCGGTGTGAGATCCGTAGGGAACCGGCGTGAGATCCGTAGGGAGCCGGTGTGAGATCCGTAGGGAGCCGACGTGAGATCCGTAGGGAGCCGGTGTGAGATCCGTAGGGAGCCGACGTGAGATCCGTAGGGAGCCGGCGTGAGATCCGTAGGGGGCCGGCATGAGATCCGTAGGGAACTGGCGTGAGATCCGTAGGGAGCTGGTGTGAGATCCGTAGGGAGCCGGCGTGAGATCCGTAGGGGGCCGGCATGAGATCCGTAGGGAGCTGGCATGAGATCCGTAGGGAACCGGCATGAGATCCGTAGGGAACTGGCGTGAGATCCGTAGGGAGCCAACGTGAGATCCGTAGGGAGCTGACGTGAGATCCGTAGGGAGCCGGCGTGAGATCCGTAGGGAGCCGGCGTGAGATCCGTAGGGAGCCGGCGTGAGATCCGTAGGGAGCTGGCGTGAGATCCGTAGGGAGCCAACGTGAGATCCGTAGGGAGCTGGCGTGAGATCCGTAGGGAACTGGCGTGAGATCCGTAGGGAGCTGGTGTGAGATCCGTAGGGAGCCGGTGTGAGATCCGTAGGGAGCTGGCGTGAGATCCGTAGGGAGCTGGCGTGAGATCCGTAGGGAGCTGGCGTGAGATCCGTAGGGAGCTGGTGTGAGATCCGTAGGGAGCCGGTGTGAGATCCGTAGGGAGCTGGCGTGAGATCTGTAGGGAGCCGGCGTGAGATCCGTAGGGAGCCGGCGTGAGATCCGTAGGGAGCTGGCATGAGATCCGTAGGGAGCCGGCGTGAGATCCGTAGGGAGCTGACGTGAGATCCGTAGGGAGCCGGCATGAAGATCCGTAGGGAGCCAACGTGAGATCCGTAGGGAGCCGGCGTGAGATCTGTAGGGAACCGGCGTGAGATCCATAGGGAGCTGGCGTGAGATCCGTAGGGAGCTGGTGTGAGATCCGTAGGGAACCAACATGAGATCCGTAGGGAGCCGGTGTGAGATCCGTAGGGAGTTGGCACAAGATCCGTAGGGAACCAACGTGAGATCTGTAGGGAGCCGGCGTGAGATCCGTAGGGAGTTGGCATGAGATCCGTAGGGAACCAACGTGAGATCCGTAGGGAGCCGGCGTGAGATCCGTAGGGAACTGGCGTGAGATCCGTAGGGAGCTGGCGTGAGATCCATAGGGAGCCAGCATGAGATCCGTAGGGAGCCGGCGTGAGATCCGTAGGGAACTGGCGTGAGATCCGTAGGGAGCCGGCGTGAGATCCGTGGGGAGCTGGCATGAGATCCGTAGGGAGCTGACGTGAGATCCATAGGGAGCTGGCATGAGATCCGTAGGGAGCCGGCGTGAGATCCGTAGGGAACCGGCATGAGATCCGTAGGGAGCCAGCATGAGATCTGTAGGGAGCTGGCGTGAGATCCGTAGGGAGCCAGCGTGAGATCTGTAGGGAGCCGACGTGAGATCCGTAGGGAACCGGCATGAGATCCGTAGGGAGCCGGCGTGAGATCCGTAGGGAGCCGGCGTGAGATCCGTAGGGAGCTGGTGTGAGATCCGTAGGGAGCCAGCGTTCCCGCCGTCCCCAACAAAGGCGCTTTGTTCTCCCGGCAGCAGCACAACCTGACCCGGGCGATGGTGTTTTGCTGACCCTGGGACAGCTCCTCGCACAAGGCCTCGGCTCTCCGGGCTCCTCCGGGTGTCCGGCTCCGGGATCCCGCGGGTTCCTTCCCCACGGATGGTTTATCCAGAGGCAGGAGCCGGGAGGAGGTTCCCGTCCCGCTCTCGCGCCGTGGGAGCCGTGTGGGAGGAGAACCCGGGCACGGAGCAGAGCCACGGAGTCGTGGGGTGGTTTGGGTTGGAAAGGGCCTCAAAGATGATCCAGTTCCAGCCCAGAAGCCGGGACAGGGATTGGGATGTGGAGGAGTCTCCCCGCAGGGTTTGCCCCGACTCTGCTCGGCCCCGGAGTTTTTGTCATCCCCCAATCCCCGGGAAGCTGCAGGTCGGGGCTCCTGGATCTCCTGGAGCCCAGTTGAGGAACCGGGATTTGGGGCCATCCAGGGCTCTGCTTCCCCCCCGAGGATCCAACAGAAGGGCTGGAGGCTCCTGAGATCCCATCTCATAACTGTTGGTCCTCGAGGCATCTTGGAGAACATCCAGTGCCTCAGTTGGACCTTCCCGAGGGTCCTTCTTCCCTGAAAAAGCCTCCCACCCCAATTTAGGACTTCCAGGAGCACCAGGCTGGGACTGCCCGTGGATGTGCTCAGCCCCTCCAACCCCCAGCACGTTCCGGTGCCGTGGGGGTGGATCCCCCCATCCCGGTGGCATCAGGCCCCCCAATCCCACTGCAGGACTCACTCCATGGATTCTCACCTTCTCCTGCTGCTCCAGGGGGAGTTCCCAGCTTCGGGAAGGGTTTGGAAGTGGATGAGGAGCGACCACCTCGATCCCTTGGGTTCTCTGCACAGGAAAGGAAGACTTCCCACTCCTGTGGAGAGGGATCTCCCGGGAATGGCCGTTCAGTCATGGAGACAAACCACCCCTTGGTCCGGGAGGCCTCTGGTGTGCTCCATGTTTGTTTTCATGCACTTGGAAGAGCTCCTTGGCCTGATGGTGACACGAGTCACCCAGAGCTGGGTGAAAGGGGTCCCGGCATCCCAAGGAGTTGGGAGGGGAAAGGGAAGTTGGGAGGGAGGGGGTGGAGCACAGGGAAAAGGCACCTCTGGCCCAAGGTGGTGATGACGTGGTGATGGGAACCCAGTGTTCCCATCACACCCAGCAGGGAGAGCCAGGCAAACATCTTGGAGCAGGCCTGGAGTAAGAGGTGGGAACTCTTCCAGCTCCACGTGGCCGTGGCGGGGTGGGAAGGGGTGGCCCCGTTTCCATCCCAGCTCTTTAATCTTTGGGAGTCACCACAAACCCCGCGTCACGCCGAGACACTGCGAGGCTCCCTCTGTTCCCGGGGCGCCGGGAACGTCGGTGTGACTCCCCCGTCCCCCCGTTAACTCTCCAAACTTCCTTGCAGCCCCACCAACGAGGAGCGTTTGGAGTTCCAGCAGGGCCTGTACAGGACGGACGCCCGGAGCGCCCTGGAGCTGCGGAACATGACGGTGTCCGGCGGCCTGTCCTGGGACGGCGACGGGAGGCAGGAAAGCACTTTAGAGAGACTCTCCGGCCCCAAGGACTCCAAGGAGGCGGCGTTTGCCGGGGAGCCCCGGGGGGCGGATCCCGAGCAGCTGGAGAGCGACTCGGAGGGGCCGGAGGGCGGGAGGGCGGCGGCGGAGACGACGCCGGGTCCTCGCGCCGCCGAGGAGAAATATCTCAGAAACGAACCAAAGCAACTCGAAGGGCTCGGCAGGGAGCACCTGGAGAAAGGCAGGAGGGGAGTCCAGAGGGTCGACTGGATTCCCAGGCCCAACAGGAGCCCGAGCCCTCCCTACAAAGAGGTAACCAAGCCGACAGATGTAGCAACCAACCTGCCCTTCCGGGACCAGGCCGTGCGCGAAGTGCCTCCTCCGCTGCCCCCGCCGGTGTTCAGGAAAACGCTCAACCCCGTCCTGGGCAAATCCAAAGCCCTGGAGGGCTCCTCGTCCCACAGGAAGGGGCTGGTGGTGGACTCGGACGTGGCTGAGGTGGCCCCGCTCTCGACGGCCGAGTGGATGCTGCAGAAGCCGAGTCTCCAGCTCGGCGCCGACCTGGCCGTGGGCAAACAGTCGTGGACGGTGAACGCCGAGGACTCGGTGGAGCGGGTGCCGCTGATGTCCCTGGACCCCGCTCCCTGCAGCTCCTACGACGTGGAGATGAGGCCCTACGTGTGCAGCGTCCTGCTGGAGGAGCAGGGCAAGGAGGAGCTGGGCCAGGAGGAGGATCCCTCGGTCTACACCTGCATCGAGTGCAGCATCTACTTCAAGAAGAAGGAGCACCTGATGGATCACATGCTCCAGCACAACCGCGGGCCGGGCAGGGACCAAGACGGGGACGCCCTGGGGGGGCAGCGCCAACTGTGCTGCAGCGAGTGCGGGTGGGCCTTCGGGGACCCCGCGGCGCTGGAGCAGCACAGGAGGCTCCACCAGGAGTCGCGGGAGAAGATCATCGAGGAGATCCAGAAGCTGAACGAGTTCCCGGACGAGGGCCGGGAGGCGCGGCTGCAGTGCCCCAAGTGCGTCTTCGGCACCAACTCCTCCAAGATCTTCGTGCAGCACGCCAAGATGCACGTCAAGGAGAGGAAGGACCAAGGGGCCAAGAGCTCTTCGGGGCTCTTCGGCAGCGCGGGCGGCGGGGAGAGCCAGGACGGCCCCGCGCGCGGCCTCTACAAACGCTTCAGGGCCAACGAGCACCCGGCCCTGCCGGCGCCGGCGCCGCCCCACGGCAGCGCCAAAGGGCTCAGCGTCTGCGTGCTCTGCGGCTTCCCGGCCCCCAACGAGCACATCCTCAAGGAGCACATGAGATACGCCCACTCCCACCTCTCCTGGGAGGCCGAGGCCTACGAGGACGATCCCAACCAGCCGGGCACCAGCAGGGATGCCTACAGCCCCGCCCGGCCCGGCCGCTTCCCGGAGGCCGAGTATTT
Source organism: Chiroxiphia lanceolata (assembly GCF_009829145.1). Classification (NCBI taxonomy): domain Eukaryota; kingdom Metazoa; phylum Chordata; class Aves; order Passeriformes; family Pipridae; genus Chiroxiphia; species Chiroxiphia lanceolata. Next base: position 283,185 of record NW_022476524.1, read on the forward strand.
CGGCAAAGCCGACCGGCTCTTCCCCCCCGCGCCCCGGGAAAGCGCCGCCCACTACGACCCCCCCCACGGCTTCGCCCTGGCCCAGCCCCGGCTCGACAGGAGCAATGGGGCCGCCAAAAAGGACTACCAGGCCTCGGGCTTTCACGCCAGGAAGGCGGCCCCGTTCACCGCCCCGCACAAAAACCTGGGGCTGTCCGGCTTTCCCTCCGCCAGGGCTTATTCCCAGTTCGCTCTGCAGCAGCTGAAGAAGAAAGCGGCGGCTCAGCACCTTGAAGGAGACGGCGACGGCCTCCGGAGCCACCCCGGGGGGCTGGAGGAGCTCCGGCAGAAGTGGATGTTGGGCGGCGACGGCGGGAGCGCGGAGGAGGAGATCCCGGTGGGCACGGAGGTGGATTTGGGCGAGAGCAGGGCCCCCAGAGCCGTCACCATCCCTCAGGCTGCCTTGGACCTCAAGAGGACGTTCAGGGACACCCTGAGGGCCACGGACTCGTCGGTGGCGTCGGAGGAGCAGCAGCAGCAGCTGAGGATGATGGTCCCCCTGGTCCTGCTGGAGGAGGTGAACCTGCACCCCAAGGCGGCCAAGCGGCCGCGGGGGAAGGCGTTCAAGAGGAAGGCGACGCTCCCGCCCCGGGATTTCGTGATGGAGGAGCCCCTTCCCTTGGACGTGCTGCTCTTGGACGCTCCCCTGGAGGGTCCCCTGGAGCTCGACGACCTGCTGGACTCCGACGCCGGCATGTTGAAGAACGAGGAGAGGAAGTGTCCCTACTGCCCCGACCGCTTCCACAACGGCATCGGGCTGGCCAACCACGTGCGGGGCCACCTCAACAGGGTGGGCGTGAGCTACAACGTCCGGCACTTCATCTCGGCCGAGGAAGTGAAGGCCATTGAGCAAAAGTTTTCCTTCCAAAAGAAGAAGAAAAAAGGTAGTATGTATTCAATTCAGCCTGTTTCTGTTCTCTGGGGTTGCTCTCGGGGTGTTCTCCTCCCGCCCGGGACCGGGTACGTATGGTGCGGTGCTGGGCTGAGCCGTTGGGCGTTCGGTGGCCAGGGGGGCGACCGACACCCTCTGTCCCCCCTCTTAGAGGCCTGACCCGGGGGTTCAGTGCTACCCCTGACTCTCTGTCCTTCCTCGCAGTCGCCAACTTCGACCCGAGCACCTTCAGCCTGATGCGCTGCGAGTTCTGCGGCGCCGGCTTCGACACGCGGGCGGGGCTCTCCAGCCACGCCAGGGCCCACCTGCGGGACTTCGGCATCACCAACTGGGAGCTCACCATCTCGCCCATCAACATCCTCAAGGAGCTCTTGGCCAACTCCTCGGAGCACCCGCTGCTGCAGGCGGCGCTGGGGGCCGAGCCCTCGTCGCCGGGCCGGGACAGGGACGCGCTCGGCGCCTTCGCCCCCCGCAAGAGCGTCACCCCCATGGCCCCGCTGTCTCCCTTCCCCCCAACCTGGGGAGAGGAGCCCCTGCAACCCTACAGAGACGGTGAGTGGCCCCCGAAAGGCTCGTGATCGCCCCCAGCCCCGTGGGGAGGGGTTGGGTTGGGTTGGGTTGAGTTGGGTTGGGTTGAGTTGGGTTGAGTTGGGTTGGGTTGAGTTGGGTTGGGTTGAGCTGGGTTGGGTTGAGTTGAGTTGAGTTGGGTTGGGTTGGGTTGGGTTGGGTTGGGTTGGGTTGAGTTGGGTTGGGTTGAGTTGGATTGAGTTCGGTTGGGTTGAGTTGGGTTGGGTTGGGGCGAGCTGGCGTCGGTCGCTGCGTCGTTGTCTCTCTGTGCCCTCTGGGGTCTGAGGTGGTGTGGGAGTGGGTGGTGGAGGCGGTGGCAGGTGGAGGAGCCTGACAGTGCCACCACCTCCTGAGGGGTCCCGTCCCTCACCGTGGCTGTTGGGGCTTCGTGCTTTGGGAAGCGCCGCGTTCAGGAACGAGGTTTCCATCGGGAAACCCCTGAAGCTTCACCCCCTTGGGGAAGGGAGGAAGGTGTGGTCTGGGGTCCAGTCCAGCCAAGACAGGACACAACCTCTGCCTTGGGGGTCCATGTTCCCCCCCCGGGTGTGTTGGTACCGTGGGGGAAGCTTGAGGGGTCCTTCCCGAATGGATTTGGGTCTGAGCTGGTCCCTCTCCCTCAGCACCGTTCAAACAGGATCAGTCCAGAGCAGAGCCCATCCCAAACAGCTCCCAGGGCTCAAAACCCTGAGCTTGCACCAAAACCTGTGACCTGCTGTCTCCTCCCAAAGGCTCAAAACTTAAACCTGTTCTCCCAAAGGCTCAAAACTTAAACCCGTCCTCCCAAAAACTAAAAACTTAAACCCGAGCTCGCCCCAAAACCTGCAATGGGCTGTTCTCCAAAAGGCTCAAAACTTAAACCTGAGCTTGCACCAAAACTTGTGACCTGCTGTCCTCCCAAAGACTAAAAATTTAAACCTGAGCTTACCCCAAAACCTGCAATGGGCTGTTCTCCAAAAGGCTCAAAACTTAAACCTGTTCTCCCAAAAACTAAAAGCTTAAACCCGAGCTTGCCCCAAAACCTGCAATGGGCTGTTCTCCCAAAGGCTCAAAACTTAAACCTGTTCTCCCAAAAACTAAAAGCTTAAACCCGAGCTTGCCCCAAAACCTGCAATGGGCAAAGGCTCAAAACTTAAACCTGTTCTCCCAAAGACTAAAAACTTAAACCTGTTCTCCCAAAGGCTCAAAACTTAAACCTGTTCTCCCAAAGACTAAAAACCTGCTCTTGCAAGAGGAGAAGCCGCCCCCGACTCTGGAAGCCCTTGGAGCAGCTCCTCGTTGGGTTCTGCTCGGCCCAGTCCCGTCTCAGACCCATCCCTGCAGCCGTGATTGGAATGTCAGGGAGCTGCTAATCCCGGCTCTCCCGTGTGCTGGGACGCCCTGGAACGAGTCCTGAGCGTAATGAGGGCGAATTAAACCCTGAACAAACCCAAACTCCTCGTTTTTAGCACATCAGCCCTTGGCAGAGGAGCGGCTGGGGAGGTCGATGCCAGCGGGAGGGTTTTGGAGGCTCTGCTTCGTTCCAGCTGCCAGGGGCTGGATGTTCCCGCTGGTTCAGGTCTCCCAGTGCCCAAAATTCCCTGGCACGAGCTGGTGTGGATGGTGCTGCTGCTCCGCAGGGCTCGGGTGGGGAGGATCTCCGTGTTCCGTAAGAGCCGTCAGAGCAGAGGTTTGGGTCGGACTCAGGTCCCGCATCAAACGGGAGCTTTTAGGGGAAAATAAGTGGGTCATGTCTTGAAATAGGATCTCACTCGAGGTTTTCTCAGTGTGTGACGCTGGCCCGGGGTCGGGGACGTCTCCTGCTCCTGCTGTTCCCGGCTCCAGTGGCCTGGAAGTGCTGCCGGAGGAACCGGGTCGGGAATTGTGCCCGGAGGTCAAAGGAGCGGAGTTGGGGCTGGTTTGGGGTTAATTCAGAGCTTTGGTTCTACCCAGAGGAGGTGAGGACGGACCTGTTTGAGCACAGGAGCTCAAACCCCCCTTAGGGTTTGAATTCCGTGCTCCCTGTTCCCTCAGGAGCTGTGTTCCCTCACGGGAGTCTCGGGGGGACGATTCCAAGAAAAAGGGCGAATTTGGAAAGCTCAAAACACCCCCCCAGCCCCCTGACCTGGGGTGTGACCCAAGCACAGGGATCCCGTGGAACCCTCTGCGTGGAAATCCCAGCCTGGAGTGTCTCAGTTCCACTCCAAGCTCTTGGAGACTCCCCACGAATCCAACCCCTCCTTGTTTTCCTCCCAACCCCAGCGGGATTTGCCGGGTCTGTCGCAACCAGGCCCGAGGATTGGCAATATTTGCTTAACTGGGGCTGTGGGGAGGAGTTGAGCAAACAGGGGAAGGGCTTTGGAGGCGGGAATGCCGAGCTGGGAGCCGGGATTTTGGGGGCCAGGGCTGAGCAAATCCCTGGGGGCACCGGGACAAACCCCTGGGAGCTGCTCGGGCCCTTCGGGGATGCTGCTGGTCCTGGGGGAGAGGGAGCAGCTCCCGGGGGCACCTGCTTGGATTAACATCCTGGGAATTAGCCTAAATCCCGAATTTATGGAGGGATTTCAGCACCATTAATGAGATAAGGGTCGTTAGGAGGTTATGGAGGCAGGAGGATCTCCTGGAGCATCTCTGACTCTGCTCCAGACCTGGTGCCATCTCCACCGGTGGCTCTGTGCTGTGGTGGACCTGGGACAACGTGTTTTGTGCTAAATCCCGAATTTATAGAGGGATTTCAGCACCATTAATGGGATAAGGGTCGTTAGGAGGTTATAAGGGCAGGAGGATCTCCTGGAGCATCTCTGACTCTGCTCCAGACCTGGTGTCATCTCCACCAGTGGCTCTGTGTTGTGGTGTCTCCTTGCCATGGTGGCCCTGGGCCGATGTGTTTTATGCCAATTCCTGAATTTATGGAGGGATTTCAGCACCATTAATGGGATAAAGGCCGTTATCAGGTTATAAGGGCAGGAGGATCTCCTGGAGCATCGTGGTGGCTCTTCTCTGGACCCCCTGTCATCTCCACCGGTGTCTCCTTGCCATGGTGGCCCTGGGACAATGTGTTGGGATGAGGAGCAAGAGAGGTCCCTCACCCATCGCCAGCAGGGCAGACCCACCTTGGGGTTATCCATGGCATTTATTCCCAACCAAAGCAGAGCAGGAGAAGGAAAATAAACCTTGAAAACACCTTTATCCCACCCCTCCCTCCTTCCCGGGCTCTCCCTCCTGCTCAGTCCCTCAGGAACTGCTCCAGGTCCATATTCCATGGGGTCAGTCCCTCAGGAACTGCTCCAGGTCCATATTCCATGGGGTCAGTCCTTTGGGAACTGCTCCAGGTCCATATTCCATGGGCTCAGTCCCTCAGGAACTGCTCCAGGTGCCTTTTCCATGGGGTCAGTCCCTCAGGAACTGCTCCAGGTCTCTTTCCATGGGGTCAGTCCCTCAGGAACTGCTCCAGGTCCATATTCCATGGGGTCAGTCCTTTGGGAACTGCTCCAGGTGCCTTTTCCATGGGCTCAGTCCCTCAGGAACTGCTCCAGGTGCCTTTTCCATGGGCTCAGTCCCTCAGGAACTGCTCCAGGTCCATATTCCATGGGGTCAGTCCTTCAGGAACTGCTCCAGGTCCATATTCCATGGGGTCAGTCCCTCAGGAACTGCTCCAGGTCCATATTCCATGGGGTCAGTCCCTCAGGAACTGCTCCAGGTCCATATTCCATGGGGTCAGTCCCTCAGGAACTGCTCCAGGTGCCTTTTCCATGGGGTCAGTCCCTCAGGAACTGCTCCAGGTCTCTTTCCATGGGGTCAGTCCCTCAGGAACTGCTCCAGGTCCATATTCCATGGGGTCAGTCCTTTGGGAACTGCTCCAGGTGCCTTTTCCATGGGGTCAGTCCCTCAGGAACTGCTCCAGGTGCCTTTTCCATGGGCTCAGTCCCTCAGGAACTGCTCCAGGTCCATATTCCATGGGGTCAGTCCCTCAGGAACTGCTCCAGGTCCATATTCCATGGGGTCAGTCCTTTGAGAACTGTTCCAGGTCCATATTCCATGGGGTCAGTCCCTCAGGAACTGCTCCAGGTCCATATTCCATGGGGTCAGTCCCTCAGGAACTGCTCCAGGTCTCTTTCCATGGGGTCAGTCCCTCAGGAACTGCTCCAGGTCCATATTCCATGGGGTCAGTCCCTCAGGAACTGCTCCAGGTCCATATTCCATGGGCTCAGTCCCTCAGGAACTGCTCCAGGTCTCTTTCCATGGGGTCAGTCCCTCAGGAACTGCTCCAGGTCCATATTCCATGGGGTCAGTCCCTCAGGAACTGCTCCTGGTCCATATTCCATGGGGTCAGTCCCTCAGGAACTGCTCCAGGTCCATATTCCATGGGGTCAGTCCCTCAGGAACTGCCCCCACGTGGATCCTTCCCCCTCAGAAAGCCCCCGGGCTCTTTGATATTTTTAGCACCTTAAACCCACAACTCTTCCTTTTACCCCTAAAAGGCAAATCCAGTGGGTCTGTACCCCCCGGGCATCCCAATTTCCCGGCTTTGGTGGCGATTCCAGCCCCTCAACCCATGGCAATTCCCTCCCCGATGTTCCCAAACCCTCCCCAAAGCTCCGTGCTCTCGTCCCGGCCGGAGGATTCCTTCGGCTCCTTCCCATCCCGGGGTTGCCACATTCCCTCTGGCTTGGCTGGGAACGGCTTAAAAACCCTGGAGACCCTTTTTTCCCGCCCTCTCCGTGACATCCCAGCGCCCGGAGCCGCTCCCGGAGGCTTCCCCGGGGAGTTCCCGCTGCTCCGCGGAGCTTTCCCGGCGCGTCCCGGCGCCTTTCCCGGGGTGTCCCGGAGCTTTCCCGGCGCGTCCCGGTGCTTTCCCGGCGCGTCCCGGAGCTTTCCCGGCGCGTCCCGGAGCTTTCCCGGCGTGTCCCGGAGCTTTCCCGGCGCGTCCCGGAGCTTTCCCGGCGTGTCCCGGAGCCTTTCCCGGCGTGTCCCGGAGCTTTCCCGGCGCGTCCCGGCGCTTTCCCGGCGCGTCCCGGCGCCTTTCCCGGCGCGTCCCGGCGCTTTCCCGGCGCGTCCCGGAGCCTTTCCCGGCGCGTCCCGGAGCTTTCCCGGCGCGTCCCGGCGCTTTCCCGGCGCGTCCCGGAGCTTTCCCGGCGTATCCCGGCGCCTTTCCCGGCGCGTCCCGGCGCTGCCGCCGCCCCCTCCCGCCCGGCCCCGGCTCCTGGGAGAGGCTGTTTTTGTGTCTCCTGGCTCGGGATCCCTTGGCAGCACCTCCGGGAGCACGTGGTTGCCTTTGGCAGGCGCTGGGAAGGGAAGGTTGTTGGGCAATCGCGTTCTCTCCGCGGCAGTTCCCGACTCCTCCGGCGCTGGCACCGGCGCAGCTTTCCCAAGCCGGGCACTGGCGCGTCCTCCGCCCTCCTCTCCTTATTTTCCCTGGATTTAACTCCCTGTGATCAGCTCCCGACTCCTCCGGCGCAACTTTCCCAAGCCGGGCACCGGCGCGTCCTCCGCCCTCCTCTCCTTATTTTCCCTGGATTTAACTCCCTGTGATCAGCTCCCGACTCCTCCGGCGCCGCTTTCCCAGGCCGGGCACCGGCTCGTCCTCCGCCCTCCTTCTCCCCTTGTTTTCCCTGGATTTAACTCCTCTGTATCCCGAACCGGGAGGTTTTCCGGGCTGGATTCCTCCTCCCGACCCGCTCCGGGAATAGGATGGAGGATCCTTTTCCTTTCGGGGCACGTCGGAGGGAGCTGGATGTGGATTCGGAGGAAGAGGAGGAAGAGGAGGGGGTCGGTTGGATGGCGGGAGCTCAGGGAATGATTCTCCAGCTCCTCCACCTGGCGCTTCCCGGCGTTGAGCCCCCGGCGAGGATTCCAAGGTGGGGTTATCCCTGATTCCAAGGCGGGATTATCCCTGATTCCAAGGCGGGGTTATCCCTGATTCCGAAGTGGGGTTATCCCTGATTCCAAGGCGGGGTTATCCCTGATTCCAAGGGGGGGTTATCCCTGATTCCAAGGTGGGGTTATCCCCGATTCCAAGGTGGGATTATCCCCGATTCCAAGGCGGGGTTATCCCTGATTCCAAGGTGGGATTATCCCTGATTCCAAGGTGGGGTTATCCCCGATTCCAAGGTGGGATTATCCCCGATTCCAAGGTGGGGTTATCCCCGATTCCAAGGTGGGATTATCCCCGATTCCAAGGCGGGGTTATCCCTGATTCCAAGGTGGGATTATCCCTGATTCCAAAGTGGGGTTATCCCCGATTCCAAGGTGGGATTATCCCTGATTCCAAGGTGGGGTTATCCCTGATTCCAAGGTGGGGTTATCCCTGATTCCAAAGTGGGGTTATCCCTGATTCCGAGGTGGGGTTATCCCTGATTCCAAGGTGGGATTATCCCCGATTCCAAGGTGGGGTTATCCCTGATTCCAAGGTGGGGTTATCCCCGATTCCAAGGGGGGGTTATCCCTGATTCCAAGGTGGGGTTATCCCTGATTCCAAGGTGGGGTTATCCCTGATTCCAAGGTGGGGTTATCCCCGATTCCAAGGGGGGGTTATCCCTGATTCCAAGGTGGGGTTATCCCTGATTCCAAGGTGGGGTTATCCCTGATTCCAAGGTGGGGTTATCCCTGATTCCAAGGGGGGTTATCCCTGCCGAGATCCAGGTCCTGCCCCGGCTAAAGAGGGTCTTCTCCCGCTCTAGAGGAGGGAAAAAACATTCCTGGGATCTCCTGAGTTGGAAGAGACCCACGAGGATCATCCATCACAGGGGCTTTAAAGGGAATGGAGGGGCTTTGAGGAATTCCAGGGGGTTTGAGGAATTCCGAGGGCTTTGAGGGAATGGAGGGGCTTTGAGGGAATCCAGGGGCTTTGAGGAGTTCCAGGGGCTTTGAGGGATTCCAGGGGGGTTTGAGGGATTCCAGGGGATTTGAGGAGTTCCAGGGGGTTTGAGGGAATGGAGGGGCTTTGAGGGAATCCAGGGGCTTTGAGGAGTTCCAGGGGGTTTGAAGGAATGGAGGGGTTTTGAGGAGTTTCAGGGGGTTTGAGGAATGGAGGGGTTTTGAGGGGTTCCAGGGGTTTGAGGGATTCCAGGGGCTCTGAGGGATTCCAGGAGGTTTGGGGGATTCCAGGGGTTTGAGGGAATCGAGGGGCTCTGAGGGATTTGAAGGGTTTTCCAGGACTCACAGGGGTTTTTTCAGGAATGGAGGGGCTCCGAAGGAGTCCAGGTGTTTTAGGGAATCGAGGGGCTCTGAGGAATTTTCGGCACAGTATCCCAGTATCCCTGTGAGTCCGGAGGGGGCTGCAGCTCCCACCTCCCTCTCCGGGGTCGATGTTCCCCGAGGACCCTCCTCGTGCTCCCTTCCCATCCCATTTCCCTCCCCCTCTCCCGCTGCCTGACCTACTTCCCAAGGGCTTTGATCCCTTCCCGGAGTTCCGGGTGACTCCAAAGCTCCCGTTGCTCCGCTTCCCTCCTTCCCTGCCCCTGGAAAACGCGGCCGTTGCCCTCGGGGTCACCTCTGCTCCCGGTCTCTCCGAGCATTCCTGAGGTCCCCACGGTGGGATTTGTCTTGGATTCCGGCTCCATTTCCACGTGGCTGATCCACGGCCACGGGAAAGAGCGGGAAATCTCCCGGCTGGCTCTGGGGTTGGGAGTGAGAATCCCTGGAATAACCCATTCCGAAATCTCCCGGCTGGCTCTGGGGTTGGGAGTGAGAATCCCTGGAATAACCCATTCCGAAATCTCCCGGCTGGCTCTGGGGTTGGGAGTGAGAATCCCTGGAATAACCCATTCCGAAATCTCCCGGCTGGCTCTGGGGTTGGGAGTGAGAATCCCTGGAATAACCCATTCCGAAATCTCCCGGCTGGCTCTGGGGTTGGGAGTGAGAATCCCTGGAATAACCCATTCCGAAATCTCCCGACTGGCTCTGGGGTTGGGAGTGAGAATCCCTGGAATAACCCATTCCAGGCTTGGCAACCGGGGAGGGAAGGAAATCATCCCTTTCCCCCGCCGGGATGTTTTCGGGAGCCCCCGTGGGACGTTTCGGGGGGGGGGAAAACGTGGATTTGGGATGTTTGGGATGAGCCAGGGCCGCTCCCCATCCCGGCGGGAACGGCGGCTGTTCCCCGCGCTCCTCCTCTCCCGCGGGATCCCCCGGGAATTCCCGGGGCCGGGGTTGGTGTTTCTCCAGCTCCCGCAGCCAAGGAGAGGTCGGATGTGTCGGGAGGGAGGGAAAAGAGGAGGGAGGGAGGGAAAAGAGGAGGGAGGGAGGGAAAAGAGGAGGGAGGGAGGGAAAAGAGGAGCTTCGGACGCCGCTGGGGCAGAGCCAGGGCCTGGAAAAGCCGAGTTGGGAGGGATTTGCCGGGGATTTGCCAGGGATTTGCCGGCTCCCTTGGCAGGAATGTCGGAGCTCTGGATGCCAAGGAAGCACAGCTGCTTCCACCCTCATCCCAGGCAGCCAAGAACCCGGCATTCCCGGGGCTTCCCGCACCCCTCAGGGCCTCCGTGGATCTTCCTCGGGCAGGGTCGGCTCAAATTCGAGGAATTTTTTTGGGGAAGTGGCACCGGCTGCTCCGTGGATCTTCCCGTTAATCCCGGGAAAAGCCTCGGGTTGTCCACCCGGGGCTGATTCCCGGGATTGCTGGCGTTGCCCAGGGGGTTTTCCCTCCCCTCCTCTGCGTGTGATCCGTTGGGAATTGGGCTGAGGAGTCGGGAATCTCGGAGGAATCCCCACAGGTGTCACCCGAACGCCCCAAATCCTTGGGATGAGACCCCCCCGCCGTGGGATCCTCTGGAACCTCCTGCAGGCTTTCAAACTCCCTAAAAACCTCGGGATTGGGCCCATGGGGGCTCTGGAATCTCCCAGGAGCCGGTGGGGGACGGATGGAGCATCTCCCACCCTTTTTAAGCTGCTTTGGGATGGAAAAGCAGGAATTGGACCCTCCAATTCCCTTCAATTCCCCCTTCCCGGTTCTGACAGAGCTCTCCTGGAATGTTGGAATGTTGGAATGTTGGTGCCTCTCCCTGGCTGGGTTTTGTCAAGGTTTTCCCATCCCATGAGGGGTTTCCTGGTGGAATTCCGGGCCGGATTGTCCGGATTTCATGAGGATTTTCCAACCCCCTGAGCCCCAGAAGTGTCAGGAAACACTCGTGGGTTGGGAACACGTCGGGATCCGGCTCCTTCTTCCCAGGGAGGAGGGTGGGGATGAGCAGAGCCCATCCCAGGGAATCCCCCCTCCATCTTCCGTGGTTTTGCTTTGGGCTCCGTAAATAACTTGGATTTTCCATGAATCCCTTTGGTTCCTCACCTGGATGTGCCGGGAAGGGACAATTCCAACAGGGATCAGCCATCCCTGGTCCCACTGAGCTTCAAGGGCTGTGCTTATTTGGGGGGAATTTGTGATCCAGGTGGATTTTGTGTTCCAATCCAGTGGATTTTATATCCCAATCCAGGTGGATTTTGGCTCCCAATGCAGGTGGATTTTGTGTTCCAGTCCAGGTGGATTTTGTGTTCCAATCCAGGTGGATTTTGGCTCCCAATGCAGGTGGATTTTATATCCCAATGTAGATGGATTTTGGCTCCCAGTCCAGGTGGATTTTATATACTAACCCAGGTGGATTTTGGGTCCCAATCCAGGTGGATTTTGGCTCCAAATCCAGGGGAATTTTGGCTCCAAATCCAGGTGGATTTTATATCCAATGCAGGTGGATTTTGGGTCCCAATCCAGGTGGATTTTGGGTCCCAATCCAGATGGATTTTGGGTCCCAATCCAGGTGGATTTTGGCTCCCAATCCAGATGGATTTTATATCCCAAGGCAGATGGATTTTGGGTCCCAATCCAGGTGGATTTTGGGTCCCAATCCAGGTGGATTTTGGGTCCCAATCCAGGTGGATTTTGTGTTCCAATCCAGATGGATTTTGGGTCCTAATCCAGATGGATTTTGGCTCCCAACCCAGGTGAATTTTGGCTCCCAATGCAGGTCGATTTTGGGTCCCAATCCAGGTGGATTTTATATCCTAATCCAGGTGGATTTTGGGTCTCAATCCAGGTGAATTTTGGCTCCCAGAGCAGGTGGATTTTGGCTTCCTACCCGTTATTCCCCCCCCTTCCCTCCTGTTCCTCCTCCCTTTCCCGATGGACTCGTTGCTCCCAACCTGCCCCCGTTTCCCTTCGCTCTTCCCGAAACCCGCCGGGATTTTGGGGCAGTTCCTGCCACAATCCCGGAATTCTGAGCAGTTTATGGATCCGTTCGGGAGCAGGGATTCCAGGGGGGGGTCATTCCCACCCTTGGAATGGGTTTTTTGGGAACACTTTGTGCCGTCGGCTCCGTCCCTTCGGCTCCGAGCTGGGTTCTTGTGGCAGCGCCTGGGGAGGGGCTGAGGGTCCCAAATCCCTCCTGGGTGGGGAATTCCTGCTCTTTTGCTTTTTATTGGAATGGCTTGAGAGGAAACCCCCTCCCTGGGGCAGCTGGGGGGGGGGGGAAGGTGGCCTTGGGGGGCTTTTTCCAGCGTTGGGGGGGCCCGGCCTCGGGAATGGGGGTGGGATGGGGAGAGGCTCCCCCAGCCCCGTTTATTCCCCCATTCCCATCCCCATTCCTATTTCCCTCCCATTCCCATCCCCTCTCCCCATCCCCATTTCCCTCCCATTCCCATCCCCATTCCTCCCCATTCCCATCCCCATTTCCCCCCCATTCCCATTCCCATCCCATTCTCATTCCCATCCCATCCCCATTCCCATCCCCATTCCCATTCCGATTTCCCCACATCCCATTCCCATCCCCATTCCCATCCCCATCCCCATTCCCACCCCCACCCCATTCCCATTCCCATTCCCATCCCATTCTCATTCCCATTCCCATTCCCATTCCCAGTCTGACCCTTTCCCATTCCCATCCCCATTCCCATCCCCTCTCCCCCATTCCCATCCCATTCCCATCCCCATTCCCATTCCCATTCCCATCCCATTCCTATCCCCATCTCCTCTCCTCCATCCCCATTCCCATTCCCATTCCCCCCCATTCCCATTCCCATCCCCATCCCCATCCTCTCTCCCCCATTCCCATCCCCATTCCCATCCCCATTCCCATCCCCATTCCCATCCCCTCTCCCCCATTCCCACCCTCATTCCCATTCCCATTCCCATTCCCATTCCCATTCCCATTCCCCCCCTCATTCCCATTCCCATTCCTATCCCCATTCCCATCCCCATCCCCATTCCCATTCCCACCCTCATTCCTATCCCCTCTCCCCCATCCCCATCCCCATTCCCATTCCCCCCCTCATTCCCATTCCCATTCCCCCCCGCTCCCCGTCCCTTCTCCCCCGATCGCTCACTCGGCGCTCGTCCCCGCTCCCTGCCGCTCCCGGGCCGGGTTTCGGCGCTCGTCGCGCCGGCCTGGCGGGCTCCCCGCGTGCGCGGTGCCCAAGATGGCGGCCTCCACCTCGGGCTCGGCCGCCGCCTCCCCGCCGCCCAAAGTCACCAAAGCGGCGGCGGCGCCGCGGCCCCGAGACCGCGACCGCGGCGGGGACGGCGACCCCGAGCCCCCGGCCGCGCCCGAGCCGGGTGAGCGCCCCTTTCCCCCCCCGCCGGCCCCGCCCCGCCGCGCCCGGGCCCACCCGCGCCGCCCCCCCCCTCCCCCTCACACGGCCCCCGGTGCGGCGGGGCCGGGCCGGCGCCGGGAGGGCCCGGCGGGGGCGGCGGGAGCGCCGGGGGGGCCCGCGGGGGCTGCGGCCGACGAGACGCCGCCCCTCCTTTGTCCGGGACCCGGCCCCGCTTTGTCCCCGGCGGGACCCCCGGGGGGCGGCCCCCGGGACGGGCCCGGGCCCGGGACCCGCGGGGAGCGCCCGGTCCGTCCAGCTCGGGCCCCGCGGGGCTGCGGGGGGTGCAGGGCCTCTCTTCTCGCCCCCCCGGGGGTGCCCGGTCCCTTCTCCTGCCCCCCCGGGGGATGCGGGGGGTGCCCGGTCCGTCTGTCCCGGGCCGTGCGGGGGATGTCCCGACCCTCCATCCCGGGCCCTCCGTCCCGGATCCTGCGTCCCGGATCCTCCATCCAGGATCCTCCATCCAGGGCCCCCCGGGAATGCGGGAAATGCCCGATTCCTCCATCCCAATCCCTCCATCCCGGCCCCGGTCCCCGCGGGAATGCGGGAAACGCCCGATTCCTCCATCCCAATCCCTCCATCCCGGTCTCTCCATCCCGGTCTCTCCATCCCGGTCCCACCGGGGAACGTGGGAGGTGCCCAGACCCTCCATCCCGGACCCTCCATCCTTGTCCCTCCATCCCGGTATCCCCCGGGGGGGTGCCTGGTCCTTCCATCCCGGTCACTCCGGGAGGTTCCCTGTCCCTCCATCCCGATCCCCCGGGAGTTCCCACCCCTCCTCCCACCCCCCGGGCTTGGGAAGTGTCGCCCGAGGAGCCCCGGGGTGTCCCCAGCCTTGTCCTCGGCCACCCCCTGCTGGGACCTGCCACTGTCCCTGTCCTGTCCCCTGCTGGGACCTGCCACTGTCCCTGTCCCCTGCCCTGCAAGGACCTGCCACTGTCCCTGTCCCCTGCCCTGCAAGGACCTGCCACCTTTCCCTGTCCCCTGCCCTGCAAGGACCTGCCACCTTTGCCATCCTCCCACGGGGACTTGCCACCATCCCCGTGCCTTCCCCTGAGGGACCTGCCACCTCTCCTGTCCTCACCCCTGCTGGGATCTGTCACCTTCCCTGTCCCCTCCCCTTTAGGGACCTGCCACCACCTTTGTCCCCTCCCCTTTAGGGACCTGCCACCCTTATTGTCCCCTCCCCTTTAGGGACCTGCCACCCTTATTGTCCCCTCCCCTTTAGGGACCTGCCACCCTCGCTGTCCCCTCCCCTGGGGGACTTGCAGTGTCCCTGTCCCGTCCCCTGCTGGGAAATGCCACCTTTCCCTGTCCCCTTCTTTTAAGGACCTGTCCCCACCCCTGAGGGACCTCCCGCCATCCCTGTCCCCTCCTCCATCCTTGGGGACCTGTCCCCTCCCCTTAAGGACCTGCCACCACCCCTGTCCTGCCCCTCTTAGGGACCTGCCACCACCCTGTCCTGGGCTGCCACCTCTGTCCCCTCCCCTTAAGGACTTGTCACCACCTCTGTCCCCTCAGGGACCTGCCACCACCCCTGTCCTACCCCTGCTGGGACCTGCCACTGTCCCTGTCCTGTCCCCTGCGGGGAGGTGCCACCTTTCCCTGTCCTCCCCTCCACCTTTGGGGACCTGTCCCCTCCCTGCAGGGACCTGCCACCATCCCTGTCCCCTCCCCTTAAGGGACCTGCCACCATCCCTGTCCCCTCAAGGACCTGCCACCATCCCTGTCACCTTCCCCTGTCCCCATCCCTTGGGAAGCTGCCACCATCCCTGTCCCCTCCCTGCAGGGACCTGTCCCCTCCCCTTAAGGACCTGTCACCTTTCCCTGTCCCCTCTCCTTAAGGACCTGTCACCTTCCCCTGTCCCCATCCCTTGGGAAGCTGCCACCATCCCTGTCCCCTCAAGGACCTGCCACCATCCCTGTCCCCTCCCTGCAGGGACCTGTCCCCTCCCTTTAAGGACCTGTCACCTTTCCCTGTCCCTTCTCCTTAAGGACCTGTCACCATCCCTGTCTCCATCCCTTGGGAAGCTGCCACCATCCCTGTGCCTTTCCCCTGTCCCCTCCCTTTAAGGACCTGTCACCTTTCCCTGTCCCCTCTCCTTAAGGACCTGTCACCATCCCTGTCTCCATCCCTTGGGAAGCTGCCACCATCCCTGTCCCCTCCCTTCAGGGACCTGCCACCATCAGTGTCACCCTGTCACCTCCCCATTCCCTCTCTCCCTCCCTTCTTCCCTCCATCCCTTCCTTTCTTCCCTCCTTCCCTCTCTCTATCCCACCTGTCCCAGTCCCCCCCGTGACATCCCAGTGGGATGGGTGTCCCCTGTCCCTGGGGGGTTTCCCTTGTTCCTGGAAGAGGGTTTCTTTCCCTTGGAACATCCCAAATTCCCCCTGGAGCAGCTCCAACTCCGACTCTCCATCCCTCCATATCCCACTCCCCTCCATCCCTTCTTTCTTCCCTCCATCCCTCCCTCCCACCTGTCCCAGTCCCCCCCGTGACATCCCAGTGGGATGAGTGTCCCCTGTCCCTGGGGGGTGTCCCCTGTCCCTGGAGGAGGGTTTCTATCCCTTGGAACATCCCAAATTCCCTTCTTGTCCCTGGGAGAGGGTTTCTCGTCCTCAGAACATCCCAAATTCCCCCCCTGTCCCTGGGAGCAGCTCCAACCCCAATCCTCCCCATATCCCATTCCCTTCCATCCCTCCATCCCACCTGTGCCTGTCCCCCCCGTGACATCCCAGTGGGATGGGTGTCCCCTGTCCCTGAGGGAGAGGGTTTATCCCCCTTGGAACATCCCAAATTCCCCCTGGAGCAGCTCCAACCCCCCCATATCCTGTTCCCCTCCATCCCTCCCAGTGACATCCCAGTGGGATGGGTGTCCCGTGTCCCTTGTCCCTGGGAGAGGGTTTATCCCCCTTTGAACATCCCAAATTCCCCCCCTGTCCCTGGGAGAGGGTTTATCCCCCTTTGAACATCCCAAATTCCCTCCCTGTCCCTGGGAGAGGGTTTCTCCCCTCAGAACATCCCAAATTCCCTCCCTGTCCCTGGGAGAGGGTTTCTCCCCCTCAGAACATCCCAAATTCCCCCCCTGTCCCTGGGAGAGGGTTTCTCCTCCTCAGAACATCCCAAATTCCCCCCCTGTCCCCGGGGGAGGGTTTCTCCTCCTCAGAACATCCCAAATTCCCCCCCGTCCCTGGGAGACGGTTTCTCCCCCTCAGAACATCCCAAATTCTCTCCCTGTTCCTGGGAGAGGGTTTCTCCCCCTCAGAACATCCCAAATTCCCCCCCGTCCCTGGGAGACGGTTTCTCCCCCTCAGAACATCCCAAATTCTCTCCCTGTTCCTGGGAGAGGGTTTCTCCCCCTCAGAACATCCCAAATTCCCCCCCTGTCCCTGGGAGAGGGTTTCTCCTGCTCCAAACATCCCAAATTCCCCCCCTGTCCCAGGGAGAGGGTTTCTCCCCCTCAGAACATCCCAAATTCCCCCCCTGTCCCTGGGAGAGGGTTTCTCCCGCTCGGAACATCCCAAATTCCCTCCCTGTCCCCGGAGGAGGGTTTCTCCTCCTCAGAACATCCCAAATTCCCCCCCTGTCCCTGGGAGAGGGTTTCTCCTGCTCAGAACATCCCAAATTCCCTTCTTGTCCCTGGGAGACGGTTTCTCCCGCTCGGAACATCCCAAATTCCCCCCGGAGCAGCCCCAACCCCGCCCCCCCCATCTCCCCTTTCCCTTCCCATCCTGACCCTCTCCTTCCCGGCAGTCCTGGCTCCGGAGGAGGACGAGCTGGTGGCCATGGAAGTGGCTTCCCCCCCTCCCATCCCGAAGAAAAGCTCGGCTCAGCTGGATCCGCCCCCGCCCCGGATCGGGACCAAACTGTCCCCGGAGCCGCCCGGGAGCAAACCGGAGCCTCAGGACACCAAAGGTGGGTGTTTTCCCGGGATTCTCCTCCCATCCCACATCCTGGCACCGGGTGGGAGCCGGGCAGGGTCTGTTCGACCCCACCCAGGAGGGTTTTCCAGGTCCTTTTGGTTAATTAATGTGTTAATTAAGAGGGTGGTCGTGTCCTGCTCCGGTGTCACGATTCCCGGTGCTGTTCCTTCCCAACGGTTTTCCAGGGTTCTGTGGGACTGACCTGCCCTCCCTAAACCCCTCCCTCAGCCCTTCCTTTCCTAATTAACGACCTTCCCCGGAAATAATCCCAATCCCTCTCTGCTGGGCTTCCAGATCCCTCTGGAAAACATCCCCGGGGCAGGGAAAACTGGCCTTTCCCACCCCGGAGCAGCGATCCCTGTCCTCCCACAGCCCTGCTCGCTCTTCCCAGCTCATTCCTGCCCCTGCAGGGGGGTGTGGAGCATCCAGAATTAGGGATGGAGCCGATAAAAATCCCTCGGGATATTCCTGCCCCTCGGGGGTGTGCGGAGCATCCAGAATTAGGGACGGAATGGTAAATGTCCCTCGGGATGTTCCTGCCTGTTCAAGGGTGTTTGGAGCATCCCAATGCTCTCAATTAGGGTTGGGGGTGGTAGAAATCCCTTGGGATATTCCAGAGTTCACCATCCCATAAAACCCCTCGGGATATTCCAGAGTTCATCATCCCATAGAACCCCTCGGGATATTCCCGAGTTCACCATCCCAGTGCTCAAAACTCGGATTGTAGGAGGCCCAAATCCCCTGGGTTTGCAGCACCAGCTTGTCTGGCTACTTCTCCTGGTGCTCCTGCCTCAACCATTCCCTGATTTCTGGATTTTCCCTGTTTTCCATGGCGTTCCCAACCTGGAGCCTGACGATGTTTGAGGTGGTCAGGCAGGAATATCCCAAGTTTTCATCCTCAAAACTCAGTTTGGGGGTGGCTCAAATCCCTCAGGATTGGAGCTCCAGCTCATCCTTCCACAGCCTCTTCCTCTCCTCCCTCAGCTATTCCCTGATTTCTGGATATTCCCTGCTTTCCATGGCATTCCCAGCCCGGAACCTGACCCCGTGCGAGGTGTCGGGCAGGAATATCCCAAGTTTTCATCCTCAAAACTCTGGTTGTGATGGCCCAAATCCCTCAGGATTGGAGCTCCAACTCATCCTTCCACAGCCTCTCCCTCTCCTCCCTCAGCTATTCCCTGTTTTCTGGATTTTCCCTGCTTTCCATGGCATTCCCAGCCCGGAGCCTGACCCCGTGCGAGGTGGTCGGGCAGGAATATCCCAAGTTCATCCTCCCGGTGAACCCCAAGTTTTCATCCTCAAAACTCAGTTTTTGAGCGGCCCAAATCCCTCAGGATTGGAGCTCCAGCTCCTCCATCCACTGCCTCTCCCTTTCCTCCCTCAGCCATTCCCTGATTCCCTGTTTTCCTGCCCTTCCCAGCCCAGAGCCTGACCCCGTGCGAGGTGTGCGGGCAGGAATATCCCGAGTTCACCAATGCTCAAAACTCGGGTTGGGGTTGCCAAAATCCCCCAGGATTGGATCACCAGGGTGTCCCTCCACGGCCTCTCACTCTCCTCCCTCAGCCATTCCCTGACTTTTGGTTTTCTCCCTGTTTTCCTGCCCTTCCCAGCCCAGAGCCTGACCCCGTGCGAGGTGGTCGGGCAGGAATATCCCAAGTTCATCCTTCTAATGCTCCACAGGAGGGTTTGGGGTTGCCAGAATCCCCCAGGATTGGATCACTAGTATGTCCCTCCACTGCCTCTCACTCTCCTCCCTCAGCCATTCCCTGACTTTTGGTTTTTTCCCTGTTTTCCTGCCCTTCCCAGCCCAGAGCCTGATCATGTCCAAGGCGGTCGGGCAGGAATATCCCAAGTTTATCCTCCCAATGCTCAGGTTGTGGGTGGCCCAAATCCCCCAGGATTGGAGCTCCAGCTCCTCCATCCACTGCCTCTCACTCTCCTCCCTCAGCCATTCCCTGACTTCCATTTTTTCCCTGTTTCCCTGCTGTTCCCAACCCAGAGCCTGACCACGTGCAAGGTGGTTGGGCAGGAATATCCCGAGTTCGTCCTTCTAATGCTCCACAGGAGGGTTTGGGGTTGCCAAAATCCCCCAGGATTGGATCAGCAGCACATCCTCCCTCAGCCATTCCCTGACTTCCATTTTCTCCCTGTTTCCCTGCCCTTCCCAGCCCAGAGCCTGACAACATGTGAGGTGTTTGGGCAGGAACATCCTGAGTGCTCAAAAGTGGGGTTGTGGGTGGCCCAAATCCCCCAGGATTGGATCAGCAGCACATCCTCCCTCAGCCATTCCCTGACTTCTGTTTTTTCCCTGTTTCCCTGCCCTTCCCAACCCAGAGCCTGACCCCGTGCGAGGTGTGCGGGCAGGAATATCCCGAGTTCACCAATGCTCAAAACTCGGGTTGGGGTTGCCAAAATCTCCCAGGATTGGATCACCAGGGTGTCCCTCCACGGCCTCTCACTCTCCTCCCTCAGCCATTCCCTGACTTTTGGTTTTCTCCCTGTTTTCCTGCCCTTCCCAGCCCAGAGCCTGACCACGTGCGAGGTGGTCGGGCAGGAATATCCCGAGTTCATCCTTCTAATGCTCCACAGGAGGGTTTGGGGTTGCCAAAATCCCCCGGGATTGGATCGCAGCACATCCTCCCTCAACCATTCCCTGACTTTTGTTTTTTTCCCTGTTTCCCTGCCCTTCCCAGCCCAGAGCCTGACCACGTGCGAGGTGTGCGGGCAGGAATATCCCGAGTTCACTAATGCTCAAAACTCAGGTTGGGGTTGCCAAAATCCCCCGGGATTGGATCAGCAGCACATCCTCCCTCAGCCATTCCCTGACTTCCATTTTCTCCCTGTTTCCCTGCCCTTCCCAGCCCAGAGCCTGACCACGTGCGAGGTGTGCGGCGCCTGCTTCGAGACGCGCAAGGGGCTGTCGAGCCACGCGCGCTCCCACCTGCGCCAGCTCGGCGTGGCCGAGTCGGAGAGCAGCGGGGCCCCCATCGACCTCCTCTACGAGCTCGTGCGCCACAAGGGCAAGGCCGACGGGGCCCCCAGCCTCATCCCGCCCCTCGCCAAGAAATCCTCCGCCTCTCCCAAGGATCCCGGGGCCGCCCCCCGGCCGGCGGCGCTGCTGGCGCTGGCCAAGGCCGAGCGCCCGCCCGAGGGGGCCGTCAACAAAGCCATCAAATCCCCGCCGGGCTTCACCAAGGCCCTGGCCCAGCCCGGCTCCCCCGTGCTGAAGAAGGTGCCGCCGGCGCTGGGGGGGTCCCCGTCTCCCAAGAATCCCGAGGAGAAGAGCTCCAAGCTGGCGCTGAGCCCGCTGCCGGGGTCGCCCACGGCGGCCCAGTGGCCGCAGGACGAGGACGGGCCCCTCAACTTGAGTGAGTTCCGCCGGTTTTCCTGGGATTTCCCGCTTGTCTGAGGGGTTGGGGGGGGGGGTGGTCCCTGGGCTCTCCCCTGCTTGGTCGTGATTGTCTCGGTCTTCCCTGGCAACGGGCATTCCCACTGGGATTTCGGGAAAGCCGCTGCCTCTCCGCCCTCCCAGCCCTTCCCGTCTCTTCCCTGGTTCTCCCGACTGCTCCGGGTGGGCTGGAGCGCCCTCGGGTGCTCCCGATCCCGATAAATCCGAATCCCGGTGAATCCCGACGCGGTGGGTTTGGCTGGCATCGCATTCCCACGTTTCCCACTCCTGGAAAACCCCCACTGCAGCTCCTGGGAATCACAGAGCAAGTGCTTCCATGTCCCTCCTGGGAATCACAGAGCCCTGGTGCTTCCATGTCCCTCCTGGGAATCACAGAGCCCTGGTGCTTCCATGTCCTTCCTGGGAATCACAGAGCCCTGGTGCTTCCATGTCCCTCCTGGGAATCACAACCCTGGTGCTTCCATGTCCTTCCTGGGAATCACAGCCCTGGTGCTTCCATGTCCTTCCTGGGAATCACAGCTTTGGTGCTTCCATGTCCTTCCTGGGAATCACAGCCCTGGTACTTCCATGTCCTTCCTGGGAATCACAGCCCTGGTGCTTCCATGTCCTTCCTGGGAATCACAGAGCCAGTGCTTCCATGTCCTTCCTGGGAATCACAGCTTTGGTGCTTCCATGTCCTTCCTGGGAATCACAACCCTGGTGCTTCCATGTCCTTCCTGGGAATCACAGCCCTGGTGCTTCCATGTCCTTCCTGGGAATCACAGCCCTGGTGCTTCCATGTCCTTCCTGGGAATCACAGCCCTGGTGCTTCCATGTCCCTCCTGGGAATCACAGAGCCCTGGTGCTTCCATGTTCTTCCTTGGAATCACAGCTTTGATACTTCCATGTCCTTCCTGGGAATCACAGCCCTGGTGCTTCCATGTCCTTCCTGGGAATCAGAGCCCTGGTGCTTCCATGTCCTTCCTGGGAATCACAGAGCCCTGGTGCTTCCATGTCCTTCCTGGGAATCACAGCTTTGGTGCTTCCATGTCCTTCCTGGGAATCACAACCCTGGTGCTTCCATGTCCTTCCTGGGAATCACAGCCCTGGTGCTTCCATGTCCTTCCTGGGAATCACAGCTTTGGTGCTTCCATGTCCTTCCTGGGAATCACAGCTTTGGTGCTTCCATGTCCTTCCTGGGAATCACAACCCTGGTGCTTCCATGTCCTTCCTGGGAATCACAACCCTGGTGCTTCCATGTCCTTCCTGGGAATCACAGCCCTGGTGCTTCCATGTCCTTCCTGGGAATCACAGCTTTGGTGCTTCCATGTCCTTCCTGGGAATCACAGCTTTGGTGCTTCCATGTCCTTCCTGGGAATCACAACCCTGGTGCTTCCATGTCCTTCCTGGGAATCACAACCCTGGTGCTTCCATGTCCTTCCTGGGAATCACAACCCTGGTGCTTCCACATCCCTCCTCATCCCCGAGTTCCTTATCAGTGACTTATCCCCACACCTTGGCACCAACATGGTTTTCCCGGCAGCATCCGGATCTTCCCGCCTTTTCCCGGAGCAGCTGCATCTTCCCGGGAATGTTTCATCCACAGCTCCGAGGGCTGTTGGGATTCTCGGGCTCGTTAGTTCCTCATCCTCATTTCCAGACTTTCCCAGGGAGCTCATCCCACCAGTGGCAGCACCAGCAGGCTCTGCTCCCCTGGGAATCGCTGCTCCCCTGGGAATCGCTGCTCCCCTGGGAATCTCTGCTCCCCTGGGAATCATTTCCTGCAATAACACGGAAAACAGCATCCAAATATTTGCCGTATCCGCCCATTCCCTCATTCCAGGGGCAGCTTTAAGGCCTGACTCCCTGCAAACCCCATGACCAGGGATTTCCCAGCGTTCAACCCCACTTCCAACCTTCGGGATCGTCCGCATCCATCCCCGGGGCACCACAGGAAATCAGTTAAAACCCCAGAATTCCCAACAGCATTTCCTGGGATGCCCCTGGTCGGTTGATTTCCCTAAATTCCATTCGCCATCGCTCCCAAACCCGACCCCACATTTATCCCCAACCTCATCCCAGTTAATTACACCATAGTTAATTGTCTGGGGATGGGGGTGGGCAGGAGGCAGCCGGAATTCTGGGCAGTTCTCCCTCTGGAATCCTGCTCCCTCCACAGCCTCGGAGTCGGAGCCAACGGGTGCTTTGTGGGGAATTCTTTGAGAAATTCCATTTGTCATCGCTCCCAAACCCAATCCCACATTTATCCCAGTTAATTACACGAGAGTTAATTAACTGGGGATCAGGGTGGGCAGGAGGCAGCCGGAATTCCGGGCAGCTCTCCCTCTGGAACGCCGCTCTCTCTCCGCAGCGTCGGGGTCGGAACCGGCGCGCGACATCCACTGCGAGAAATTCCATATTGCTCCCAAACCCAATCCCACATTTATCCCCAACTTCATCCAAGTTAATTACACGATAGTTAAGTTTCTGGGGATCAGGGCGGGCAGGAGGCAGCTGGAATTCCGGGCAGTTCTCCCTCTGGAACGCCGCTCTCTCTCCGCAGCGTCGGGGTCGGAGCCGGCGCGCGACATCCGCTGCGAGAAATTCCGTATCGCTCCCAAACCCAATCCCACATTTATCCCAGTTAATTACACGAGAGTTAATTGTCTGGGGATGGGGGTGGGCAGCCGGAATCCCGGGCAGTTTTCCCTCTGGAACACCGCTCTCTCTCCGCAACGTCGGGGTCAGAGCCGGCACGCGACATCCGCTGCGAGAAATTCCGTATCACTCCCAAACCCAATCCCACATTTATCCCAGTTAATTACACAATAGTTAATTGTCTGGGGACCGGGGTGGGCAGGAGGCAGCCGGAATTCCGGGCAGTTCTCCCTCTGGAATCCTGCTCCCTCCACAGCCTCGGAGTCGGAGCCAGCGGGTGCTTTGTGTGGAATTCTTTGGGAAATTCCATTTGTTATCGCTCCCAAACCCAATCCCACATTTATCCCAGTTAATTACGCAATAGTTAATTGTCTGGGGATGGGGGTGGGCAGCCGGAATCCCGGGCAGTTCTCCCTCTGGAACACCACTCTCTCCGCAGCGTCGGGGTCGGAGCCGGCGCGCGACATCCGCTGCGAGTTCTGCGGGGAGTTCTTCGAGAACCGGAAAGGTCTGTCGAGCCACGCGCGCTCCCACCTGCGCCAGATGGGGGTCACCGAGTGGTACGTCAACGGCTCCCCCATCGACACCCTCCGAGAGATCCTCAAGCGCCGCCGCGGCGGGAATCCCGCCGGGAATCCCACCGGGAACCCCGCCGGCCCCAAGGCCGTGGCCAAGAGCCTGCTGGGCACCCTGGGACCGCTGGAGCCGCGCGGGCCGGCAGAGCTGCACATTCCCGCCCTGGGGAAGAAGGTCCCGCCACCCGGCAGCCCCCCGGGGCCGTCTCCCACCTCGTCCCCGCCTCCCACCGCCCGGAAGATGTTTCCAGGCCTTTCTCCTCCCTCCTTGCAGAAGAAGCTCAAGCCAGAGCAGCTGAGGGTGGAGATCAAGCGGGAGCTGATGGCCGGAGGGATCCACGGGGAGCCGCATCCGTCGGATCGCACCTGGTCCCCCCGGGAGGAGATGTCGCCCCTGAACCTCTGTGAGTGACCCCCCCCTGGGAAGGGGGATGTGCTGGATCTGGGGGGGCTGAGGGCTCATCCCAGGGATTTGGGGGGGCTGAGGGCTCATCCCAGGGATTTGGGGGGGCTGAGGGCTCATCCCAGGGATTTGGGGGATCTGAGGACTCATCCCAGGGATGTGGGGGGCTGAGGGCTCATCCCAGGGATTTGGGGGGCTGAGGACTCATCCCAGGGATTTGGGGGAGCTGAGGGCTCATCCCAGGGATTTGGGGGCACTGAGAGCTCATCCCAGGGATTTGGGGAGCTCATCCCAGGACTTTGAGGGGCTCATCCCAGTGTTTTGGGGGGGGGCTGAGGGCTCATCTCTGGGACTTGGGGGCTCATCCCAGCACTTCTGGGGGCTCATCCCTGGCTTTGGAGGGCTGAGGGCTCATCCCAGGACTTTATGGGATTCATCCCAGAACTTTGAGGAGCTCATCCCAGAACTCTGAGGAGCTCATCCCGGTGTTTTGGAGGGACCGAGGGATCATCCTGGCATTTTGGGGGGGGCTTTGTGGAACTGAGGGGGCTTTGGGGAACTCATTCCAGGACTTTGAGGGACTCATCCCAATGTTTTGTGGAGGCCAAGAGCTCATCCCAGTGTTTGGGGGGCTCATCCTGGGACTCTGGGGGGGTTGAGGGCTCATCCCAGTGTTTGGGGGGGCTCATCCTGGGACTCTGGAGGGGTTGAGGGCTCATCCCGGGGCTTTGTGGGGTCGAGGGCTCATCCCTTGTTTTTTGGGAAGGGGGGAGGGCTCATTCCTGGGATCTGGGGAGGCTGAGGGGCCCATCCTGGTGTTTCAGGGGGCTGAGGGCTCATCCCTGGGATCTGGGGGGCTCATCCTGGGACTTTAGGGGGCTCATCCCTGGGATTTGGGGGGCTCATCCCAGGACTTTGGGAGGCTCATTTTTGGGATTTGGGGGGCTCATCCCTGGGATTTGGGGGGCTCATCCCAGGACTTTGAGGGGCTCATCCCAGTGTTTTGGGGGGGGGGCTGAGGACTCATCTCTGGGACTTGGGGGGCTCATCCCAGCACTTCTGGAGGCTCATCCCACTGTTTTAGGGGGGCTGAGGGCTCATCCCTGGAATCTGGGGGGCTCATCCTGGGACTTTGGGAGGCTCATTTTTGGGATTTGGGGGGCTCATCCCTGGGATTTGGGGGGCTCATCCTGGGACTTTGGGAGACTCATTTTTGGGATTTGGGGGGCTCATCCCTGGGATTTGGGGAGCTCATCCTGGGACTTTGGGAGGCTCATTTTTGGGATTTGGGGGGCTCATCCTGGGACTTTAGGGGACTCATCCCAGCACCTTAGCAGGCTCATCCCTGGGATTTGGGGGGCTCATCCCAGGACTTTAGGAGGCTCATCTTTGGGATTTGGGGGGGCTCATCCCAGGACTTTAGGGACCTCATCCTGGCACTTTAGGGGGCTCATCCCTGGACTCTGTGGGGCTCATTCCAGGACTTTGGGGGTCTCATCCTGGGCTTTGGGGGGCTGAGGCTCATCCCGGTGTTTGGAGGGGTTCATCCCAGCACTTTAGGGGGCTCATCCCTGGGATTTGGGGGGCTCATCCTGGGACTGAGGGGCTCAGGGCCCATCCTGACGCTCCAACCGAGCCCTCCCATCCCCGCATCTCTTGGGGGATCCCCGGATCATTCCGGGGGGTGGGATGCATCCCATCCCTCCCCTGTGGCTGATCCCAACATTCCCTGGATCATTCCGGTCGGTGGAACCATCCCATCCCTCCCCAGCTGATCCCAGCGTTCCTCGGATCATTCCAGGGGGTGGGATTCATCCCATCCCTCCCCTGTGGCTGATCCCAGCATTCCCTGGATCATTCCGGGGGGTGGAACCATCCCATCCCTCCCCTGTGGCTGATCTCAACATTCCCTGGATCATTCCAGGTGTTGGGATCCATCCCATCCCTCCCCTGTGGCTGATCCCAGCATTCCCTGGATCATTCCGGGGGGTGTTGGGATCCATCCCATCCCTCCCCTGTGACTGATCCTGGCATTCCCTGGATCATTCCGGGGTGTGTGGGATCCATCCCATCCCTCCCCTGTGACTGATCCCAGCATTCCCTGGATCGCTCTGGGTGTTGGGATCCATCCCATCCCTCCCCCGTGGCTGATCCCGACGTTCCTCGGATCATTCCAGGGGGTGTGGGATCCATCCCATCCTCCCCTGTGGCTGATCCCAGCGTTCCCTGGATCATTCCAGGGGGTGTGGGATCCATCCCATCCCTCCCCTGTGGCTGATCCCAGCATTCCCTGGATCATTCTGGGGGGTGGAACCATCCCATCCCTCCCCTGTGGCTGATCCCAGCATTCCCCGGATCATTCCGGGGGTGTTGGGATCCATCCCATCCCTCCCCTGTGGCTGCTCCTGGTGTTCCTCCGATCATTCTGTGGGGTGGGATCCATCCCATCCCTCCCCTGTGGCTGATCCTGACGTTCCTCGGATCATTCCAGGGGGTGTGGGATCCATCCCATCCCTCCCCTGTGGCTGCTCCCAGCATTCCCCGGATCATTCCAGGGGGTGTGGGATCCATCCCATCCTCCCCTGTGGCTGCTCCCAGCATTCCCCGGATCATTCCGGGGGGTGTTGGGATCCATCCCATCCCTCCCCCGTGGCTGATCCCGCCCGTTCCCGCAGCCTCCCGGGCCGACCCGGTGCGCGACATCCGCTGCGAGTTCTGCGGGGAGTTCTTCGAGAACCGCAAGGGGCTGTCGAGCCACGCCCGCTCCCACCTGCGCCAGATGGGGGTCACCGAGTGGTCCGTCAACGGCTCCCCCATCGACACCCTCCGGGAGATCCTCAGGAAGAAATCCAAGCCCTGCCTCATCAAGAAGGAGCCGCTGGCCCCCGGCCTGGAGCCCCCCAAGGCGCTGGGGGAGGACGGGATGGAGCCCAAGCCGCCGGCGGCGCCGGCCGGGAAGGTGCTGCCGGGGCTGTCCCTGTCCCCGCTGGGCGGGAGGCCGGGAAAGCCGGGGGGGGCCCTGGCCTTGACCCCCCTGGGGTCCAAAAATCCCGGCGCGTTCCTGGCTCCCAAGCGGCCGCTTCCCGACGACCGGCTGGGCCCCCACGGGGAATCCAAGCACAAAGCCTTCGGCCCCCCCGAGCTGCCCTTCAAGGCCAAGGCGCTGCACGACAAGGCCTGTGAGTCAGGGGGGGATTCCCCGGGGGGGGGGGGATTCCCGGGGGGGGATCCCTGGGATGGGCAGGGATGGGATTGTCGGGATGGGGAGCGCGGAGAGGGAGGGGGAGGTTTGGGATCGGGGCGTCCCCTGGGCCACCCCTGGAGTGAGGGGTTCCCTCTGTCAGCAGGTCCCCAGCTGATGGGTCACTCCCCCGGGGGTGATCCAGAGGTGGAATAACTGGGAATTTGGATCCCGTGGAGGATTTTAAATAGCATCCCTGATTCCCGTTATCCCGCGGCCTCCCCGAGGCTCTCGGGGTTCCTGTTCCCGCATTCCCTCAGGTGTCCCTGTCCCCCTGCCTGTCCCTGTGTCCCCCTGCCTATCCCATATCCCATATAATTCCCATTATCCTGCAGCCTCCGAGGCGTGCTCTGAGCTGTGTGGGCTGTACTTTATCCCATATCCCATATAATTCCCATTATCCCATATAATTCCCTGTTTTCCAGCCTCGGAGGCGTGCTGCGAGCTGTGTGGGCTGTACTTTGAGAACCGCAAGGCCCTGGCTCTGCCATATCCCATCTCCCATATCCCATATCCCATATCCCATCTCCCATATCCCATATAATTCCCATTATCCCATGTAATTCCCTGTTTTCCAGCCTCGGAGGCGTGCTGTGAGCTGTGTGGGCTGTACTTTGAGAACCACAAGGCCCTGGCTCTGCCATATCCCATCTCCCATATCCCATATCCCATCTCCCATCTCCCATATCCCATATAATTCCCATTATCCCATGTAATTCCCTGTTTTCCAACCTCGGAGGCGTGCTGCGAGCTGTGTGGGCTGTGCTTTGAGAACCGCAAGGCCCTGGCTCTGCCATATCCCATCTCCCATCTCCCATCTCCCATATCCCATCTCCCATATCCCATCTCCCATATCCCTTATCCCATATCCCATATCCCATGTAATTCCCTGTTTTCCAGCCTCGGAGGCGTGCTGCGAGCTGTGTGGGCTGTACTTTATCCCATATCCCATGTAATTCCCTGTTTTCCAGCCTCGGAGGCGTGCTGTGAGCCGTGTGGGCTGTACATTATCCCATTATCCCATGTAATTCCCTGTTCTCCAGCCTCGGAGGCGTGCTGCGAGCTGTGTCGGCTGTACTTTGAGAACCACAAGGCCCTGGCTCTGCCGTCTCCCATCTCCCATCTCCCATCTCCCATCTCCCAAATCCCATATAATTCCCTCTATCCCATATAATTCCCGTTATCCCATGTAATTCCCTGTTTTCCAGCCTCGGAGGCGTGCTGCGAGCTGTGTGGGCTGTACTTTGAGAACCGCAAGGCCCTGGCTCTGCCATATCCCATCTCCCATCTCCCATATCCCATATCCCATCTCCCATATCCCATATAATTCCCTCTATCCCATATAATTCCTGTTGTCCCATGTAATTCCCCGTTTTCCAGCCTCGGAGGCGTGCTGCGAGCTGTGTGGGCTGTACATTATCCCATATCCCATGTAATTCCCTGTTTTCCAGCCTCGGAGGCGTGCTGTGAGCTGTGTGGGCTGTACATTATCCCATTATCCCATGTAATTCCCTGTTTTCCAGCCTCGGAGGCGTGCTGTGAGCTGTGTGGGCTGTACTTTGAGAACCGCAAGGCCCTGGCTCTGCCATATCCCATATCCCATCTCCCATATCCCATCTCCCATATCCCATATCCCATTTCCCATATCCCATCTCCCATATCCCATATCCCATTTCCCATATCCCATCTCCCATATCCCATTATCCCATATCCCATCTCCCATATCCCATATCCCATTTCCCATATCCCATCTCCCATATCCCATTTCCCATATCCCATCTCCCATATCCCATTTCCCATATCCCATCTCCCATATCCCATATCCCATATCCCATCTCCCATATCCCATGTAATTCCCTGTTTTCCAGCCTCGGAGGCGTGCTGCGAGCTGTGTGGGCTGTACTTTGAGAACCGCAAGGCCCTGGCTCTACCATCTCCCATATCCCATATCCCATTATCCCATGTAATTCCCTGTTTTCCAGCCTCGGAGGCGTGCTGCGAGCTGTGTGGGCTGTACTTTGAGAACCGCAAGGCCCTGGCTCTACCATCTCCCATATCCCATATCTCATCTCCCATATCCCATATAATTCCCTGTTTTCCAGCCTCGGAGGCGTGCTGCGAGCTGTGTGGGCTGTACTTTGAGAACCGCAAGGCCCTGGTTCTGCCATATCCCATCTCCCATCTCCCATGTCCCATATCCCATATCCCATCTCCCATCTCCCATTATCCCATGTAACTCCCTATTTTCCAGCCTCGGAGGCGTGCTGCGAGCTGTGTGGGCTGTACTTTGAGAACCGCAAGGCCCTGGCTCTGCCATCTCCCATATCCCATCTCCCATATCCCATGTAACTCCCTGTTTTCCAGCCTCGGAGGCGTGCTGCGAGCTGTGTGGGCTGTACTTTATCCCGTTATCCCATGTAATTCCCTGTTTTCCAGCCTCGGAGGCGTGCTGCGAGCTGTGTGGGCTGTACTTTATCCCATATCCCATGTAATTCCCTGTTTTCCAGCCTCGGAGGCGTGCTGCGAGCTGTGTGGGCTGTACTTTGAGAACCGCAAGGCCCTGGCTCTACCATCTCCCATATCCCATATCCCATTATCCCATGTAATTCCCTGTTTTCCAGCCTCGGAGGCGTGCTGCGAGCTGTGTGGGCTGTACTTTGAGAACCGCAAGGCCCTGGCCAGCCACGCCCGCGCCCACCTGCGCCAGTTCGGGGTCACCGAGTGGTGCGTGAACGGCTCCCCCATCGAGACCCTGCGCGAGTGGATCCGGCACCGCCCGCACAAGGCCGGCGCCTACCGCAGCTACATCCAGGGGGGGAGGCCCTTCTCCAAGAAATTCCGCAACTCCGGCCACGCCCGGGAGCACCGGGGCGGCCCCCTGGCCCTGCAGCCCCCCGGGGTGGCCTTCCTGGGCAAGGGGCTCCCCGGGGAGCTGCCCCACGGGGACCCCGGGAAGGTGCTGGACGGGCCGGGGGAGAGGCCCCTGGTGACGTCCCCGCTGTCCCTGGTGAAGCTGGAGGAGCACCAGCGCTCCAACATCAGCAGTGAGTGCGGGACGAGGCGGGAATTGGGGGGAGATGGGGAAGGGGGGGGGGAGGATCCCTGCGGGAAGGGCGCTGGGGGGTGGGAGAATTCCTGCAGGAGAGGGCACTGGGAGAATTCCTGCAGGAGAGGGCACTGGGATGTGGGAGGATTCCTCCAGGAAGGGCACTGGGGGGTGGGAGAATCCCTGCAAGAGAGGGCACTGGGGGTTGGGAGAATTCCTGGAGGAAGGGCACTGGGGGCTGGGAGAATTCCTGGAGGAAGGGCACTGGGGGTTGGGAGAATTCCTGCAGGAGAGGGCACTGGGATGTGGGAGAATTCCTGGAGGAAGGGCACTGGGGGGTGGGAGAATTCCTGCAGGAGAGGGCACTGGGAGAATTCCTGCAGGAGAGGGCACTGGGATGTGGGAGGATTCCTCCAGGAAGGGCACTGGGGGGTGGGAGAATCCCTGCAAGAGAGGGCACTGGGGGTTGGGAGAATTCCTGGAGGAAGGGCACTGGGGGCTGGGAGAATTCCTGGAGGAAGGGCACTCGGGGTTGGGAGAATTCCTGCAGGAGAGGGCACTGGGATGTGGGAGAATTCCTGGAGGAAGGGCACTGGGGGGTGGGAGAATTCCTGCAGGAGAGGGCACTGGGAGAATTCCTGCAGGAGAGGGCACTGGGATGTGGGAGGATTCCTCCAGGAAGGGCACTGGGGGATGGGAGAATCCCTGCAAGAGAGGGCACTGGGGACTGGGAGAATTCCTGGAGGAAGGGCACTGGGGGTTGGGGGAATTCCTGGAGGAAGGGCAGTGGGATGTGGGAGAATTCCTGGAGGAAGGGCACTCGGGCTTGGGAGAATTCCTGGAGGAAGGGCACTCGGGGTTGGGAGAATTCCTGCAGGAGAGGGCACTGGGATGTGGGAGAATTCCTGGAGGAAGGGCACAGGGGGGTGGGAGAATCCCTGCGGGAGAGGGAACAGGGGTGTGGGAGAATCCCTGTGGGAGAGGGCACTGGGGGGTGGGAGAATCCCTGGAGGAAGGGCACTGGGATGTGGGAGAATTCCTGGAGGAGAGGGCACTGGGGTGTTGGAGGATTCCTCCAGGAAGGGCACTGGGGGATGGGAGAATTCCTGCAGGAGAGGGCACTGGGGAGTGGGAGAATCCCTGCAGGTGAAGGCACTGGGATGTGGGAGAATTCCTGGAGGAAGGGCACAGGGGGCTGGGAGAATTCCTGCAGGAGAAGGCACTGGGATGTGGGAGAATTCCTGGAGGAGAAGGAACAGGGATCTGGGAAAATCCCTGTGGGAGAGGGAATAGGGATCTGGGAGAATCCCTGCGGGAGAGGGAACAGGGCTCTGGGAGAATCCCTGCGGGAGAGGGAATAGGGATCTGGGAGAATCCCTGCGGGAGAGGGAACAGGGATCTGGGAGAATCCCTGTGGGAGAGGGAACAGGGATGTGGGAGAATCCCTGTGGGAGAGGGAACAGGGCTCTGGGAGAATCCCTGCAGGAGAGGGAACAAGGGGCTGGGAGAATCCCTGCAGGAGAGGGAACAGGGCTCTTGGAGAATTCCTGTGGGAGAGGGAACAGGACTCTGGGAGAATCCCTGCGGGAGAGGGAACAGGGCTCTGGGAGAATCCCTGCAGGAGAAGGAACAGGGATCTGGGAGAATCCCTGCAGGAGAAGGAGCAAGGGGCTGGGAGAATCCCTGCAGGAGAAGGAACAGGGATCTGGGAGAATCCCTGCGGGAGAAGAAACTCCCCTGCAGGAGGGGGCACAGAGATCTGGGAAAATCCAACCCCCCGCCCCCCAATCCCGATTTTTCCCGTGTCCCAGAGTTCGAGCGGAGGCAGGCCCGGCCCCTGGACGCCGCCCTGCACCGGGGGGAGGAGGAAGGGGCAGAATTCCAGCAGAAGTTGGAGGAGCCGCGGCCGCCCCCGCCCAGGGTGCGCCCGGTGCCGTCCCTGGTGCCGCGCCCGCCCCAGACCTCGCTCGTCAAGTTCGTGGGGAACATCTACACCCTCAAGTGCAGGTGGGAGCCCCCCTGATCCACAGGGAGCCACGGGGATCCATGGGGAGACACAGGGATACACAGGGATACATGGGGATACACAGGGATACACAGGGAGCCACAGGGATACACAGGGACAGGGAGCCACAGGGAGTCACAGGGATACACAGGGATGCACAGGGAGACACAGGGAGACAGAGGGATACACAGGGAGACACAGGGATACACAGGGAGACACAGGGAGCCACAGGGAGCCACAGGGAGTCACAGGGATACACGGGGATGCACAGGGAGACACAGGGACACACAGGGAGACACAGGGATACACAGGGAGCCACAGGGAGACACAGGGATACACAGGGAGACACAGGGACACACAGACACAGGGATACACAGGGAGACACAGGAATACACAGGGAGACACGGGGATACACGGAGAGTCACAGGGATACACAGGGAGCCACAGGGATTCACAGGGATACACAGGGATGCACAGGGAGACACAGGGATACACGGGGAGACACAGGGAGCCACAGGGAGCCACAGGAATACACAGGGAGACACAGGGAGCCACAGGGATACACAGGGAGCCACAGGGAGTCACAGGGATACACGGGGATGCACAGGGAGACACAGGGACACACAGACACAGGGATACACAGGGAGACACAGGAATACACAGGGAGACACGGGGATACACGGAGAGTCACAGGGATACACAGGGAGAGACAGGGAGCCACAGGGATACACAGGGAGCCACAGGGATTCACAGGGATACACAGGGATGCACAGGGAGACACAGGGATACATGGGGAGCCACAGGGAGACACAGGGATACACAGGGATACATGGGGAGCCACAGGGATACATGGGGAGCCACAGGGATACACAGGGAGACACAGGGACACACAGAGAGACACAGGGATACACGGGGACACACAGGGATCCACAGGGATGCACAGGGAGACGCAGGGATACACGGGGAGCAACAGGGATACACAGGGAGCCACAGGGATACACAGGGATGCACAGGGAGACACAGGGATACACAGGGATGCACAGGGAGACACAGGGATACACAGGGAGACACAGGGATACACAGGGATGCACAGGGAGACACAGGGATACACAGGGAGACACAGGGATACACAGGGAGACACAGGGAGACACAGGGATACACAGGGAGCCAGAGGGATACACAGGGAGCCACAGAGAGCCACAGGGATACACAGGGATGCACAGGGAGACACGGGGATCCACGGGGATGCACAGGGAGACACAGGGATACACAGGGAGACATAGGGATGCACAGGGATACACAGGGATGCACAGGGAGACACAGGGAGACACAGGGATGCACAGGGAGACACAGGGATACACAGGGATACACAGGGAACCACAGAGAGCCACAGGGATACACAGGAAACCACAGGGAGCCACAGGGATGCACACGGATACACAGGGAGCCACAGAGATACACAGGGAGCCACAGGGATACACAGGGAACCACAAGGAGCCACAGAGATACACAGGGAGCCACAGGGATGCACACGGATACACAGGGAGCCACAGAGATACACAGGGAGCCACAAGGATCCATGGGGATCCACAGGGAGCCGCAGGGAACCACAGGGAGCCACAGGGATACACCGGGAGCTGCTGCCCCGCCGCCTCATCCCTCTTTTTGGGGCACTTGGAGGCTCTGGGTGTCCCTGTCCCCCCATATCCCATCCCTAATTCCCGTTATCCCTCAGCTTGAGAGTCTCTGGGTGTCCCTGTGTCCCTAATCCTGTATCCCAGCCCTAATTCCTATTATCCATCGTCAGCTTCAGAGGCTCTGGGTGTTCCTGTCCCCCCATATCCCATCCCTAATTCCCTCAGATTCAGAGGCTCTGGGTGTCCCTGTGTCCCTGGGTGTCCCCATCCCCCCATATCCCATCCCTAATTCCCATTATCCCTCAGCCTCTGTGGCTCTGGGTGTCCCTTTGTGTGTCCCTGTCCCCCAGTATCCCAGCCCTAATTCCCGTTATCCCTCAGCTTCAGAGGCTCTGGGTGTCCCTGTATCCCATCCCTAATTCCCAGAATTCTCCCTCAGCTCTGGCTATCCCTGTATCCTATCCCTAATTCCCAAAATTCCCCCTCAGCTCTGGCTATCCCTGTATCCCATCCCTAATTCCCAAAATTCTCCCTCAACTCTGGCTATCCCTGTATCCCAACCCTAATTCCCAATATTCTCTCAGTTGCCTCATCCCTCTCAGCCCATCCCTAATTCCCAAAATTCTCCCTCAGCTCTGGCTATCCCTGTATCCCGTCCCTAATTCCCAAAATTCTCCCTCAGCTCTGGCTATCCCTGTATCCCATCCCTAATTCCCAATATTCCCCCTCAGCTCTGGCTATCCCTGTATCCCATCCCTAATTCCCAATATTCCCCCTCAGCTCTGACTATCCCTGTATCCCATCCCTAATTCCCATTCCCCCTCAACTCTGGCTATCCCTGTGTCCCATCCCTAATTCCCAATATTCTCCCAGTTGCCTTATCCCCCTCAGCTCTGGCTATCCCTGTATCCCATCCCTAATTCCCAGAATTCTCCCTCAGCTCTGGCTATCCCTGTATCCCATCCCTAATTCCCATTCCCCCTCAGCTCTGGCTATCCCTGTATCCCATCCCTAATTCCCAAAATTCCCTCTCAGCTCTGGCTATCCCTGTATCCCATCCCTAATTCCCAATATTCCCCCTCAACTCTGGCTATCCCTGTATCCCATCCCTAATTCCCAGTATTCTCCCTTCTGCCTCACCCCCGTTTTTTGGGGGTTGGTCCCTCTCCCCCCCGAGCTGACGCGGTGTCTCCGCAGGTTCTGCGAGGTGGAATTCCAGGGCCCGCTGTCGATCCAGGAGGAGTGGGTTCGGCACCTCCAGCGGCACATCCTGGACATGAATTTTTCCAAGGCGGATCCCCTTCGGAGCGAGGCCCCGGCGCCCCCGGAGCCCCCCGCCCTGGCCGAGGCCCAGTAGCGCCGATTCCGGAGCCGGCGCAGGGACATCCTCACCCTCCCCTTCCCGCTCCCACAGCCCGTCGTTTTTTTGGGAAAAGGGGGCGGGGGAGGGGCCCCATCGCTGCCTTCGCCCCTCCGGAGCGTCCCCCCCTCTGATCCCGGGGATGAGCTGGGGGAGGGGGGGGGGGCCACAATCCCGGCCACAAGCACTACATGGATCGCGGGGCGGAGCCTCGGGAACGCCTCGGGAATCCCCCGGGATCGCACCGCGGGAATCCGGCGCCGGATCGGGGGGCGGGAACGACTCGACGCCGGGACGGGGGAGCGGGGGAGGCTGAACTTCCCTTCCCCCCCCCCCCCCTTCCTCGCTTCCCAAAATCCGTGTTTTTTAACCCAAAGAACAAACGGTGCCGCCTTTCCCGGTGGCGATTCGGGGCCGGAGGGAATTCCGGGAATTCCCGGAAAACGCTGTGGATTTTGTACATGACCCTTCGAGTTCCTGTATATTCGAGTTTTTCCATAGGCGCCGGCCGGATTTAGTGGCGCGTAGATGTCGGAATCCCTCGGTTCCGGGGTTGCATGTTCCCAAAATCCCCCTTTTCCCGCACCAAAACGCCGCCGCCTCCCTCCCGGCCTCTTCCCACCGCGGCCAAACGAAAATCCCACCGGATTCGCCCCCCTCCTCCCGCTGCCCATTCCCGGGAATTTCTCCGCGGGGGGAGCGGCGGGGGAGACCCACCAGTGGGAGCTGGGAAATCCCTGGGGAATTCCGGCATTCCCACCCGGAACCGGCCGTGGCGGCGCCGGGAGGATTCGGCTCAGTTTTCCTCCTTTTTCCCAGTTTTTTTCCCGGTTCCACCGTCGCTTTGTTGTTTTTTCCCGGTTTTTTCCTCGTCCCAGCTCCATAGACCCGACTTTTTTAAACTCTAGACTTGTGTAGAAATAAGGAATATTCGTTTTTATTTGGGAATCCCGAAACTTCCGAATTTTGGAAGGAATTTTAACGGATAAATATTTTTTTTTCTGTCTTTTTTTTTCTTTTTTTTTTTTTTCTTTTTTTTTTTTCTTTTTTTTTTTTTTTTTTTATTTCCACTTTTTCGGGACGTTTCTGGTGATTCCTGTACCCGGGAGTGTGGGACGACGGATTAAATTGTTCTGGAAATGAAGCCTGGGGGGAGAACGGAGTCTCTGGATACCCGGAATGTCGGGATAGGGCGTGGGGAGGGGGGGTTGGAGGGATTTAGGGCTGGGATGTGGGGACTGGGATTGGGATGAGGCCACATCTCGGGGATGTTGGGATCTGGATGTGGCCTTGTCGTGGGATATGGGGAATGTTGGGATCGGGATGTGACCGTGACCCCGGGAAAAAATGGACACTGGGATCAGGGTGTGACCTTGACCCCAGGAAAAAATGGATACTGGGATCAGGGTGTGACCATGACCCCAGGAAAAAATGGACACTGGGATCAGGGTGTGGCCTCGACCCCAGGAAAAAATGGATACTGGGATCAGGGTGTGACCTTGACCCCAGGAAAAAATGGATACTGGGATCAGGGTGTGGCCTTGACCCCGGGAAAAAATGGATACTGGGATCAGGGTGTGGCCTCGACCCCGGGAAAAAATGGATACTGGGATCGGGATGTGGCCTTGACCCCGGGAAAAAATGGACACTGGGATCAGGGTGTGACCTTGACCCCAGGAAAAAATGGATACTGGGATCAGGGTGTGGCCTTGACCCCAGGAAAAAATGGATACTGGGATCGGGATTTGACCATGACCCCGGGAAAAAATGGATACTGGGATCGGGATTTGACCATGACCCCGGGAAAAAATGGATACTGGGATCAGGGTGTGGCCTTGACCCCAGGAAAAAATGGATACTGGGATCAGGGTGTGGCCTTGACCCCAGGAAAAAATGGACACTGGGATCAGGGTGTGACCATGACCCCAGGAAAAAATGGACACTGGGATCAGGGTGTGGCCTCGACCCCAGGAAAAAATGGATACTGGGATCAGGGTGTGACCATGACCCCGGGAAAAAATGGATACTGGGATCAGGGTGTGGCCTTGACCCCAGGAAAAAATGGATACTGGGATCAGGGTGTGGCCTTGACCCCAGGAAAAAATGGATACTGGGATCGGGATGTGGCCTTGACCCCAGGAAAAAATGGATACTGGGATCGGGATGTGACCTTGACCCTAGGAAAAAATGGATACTGGGATCAGGGTGTGGCCTCGACCCCGGGAAAAAATGGATACTGGGATCAGGGTGTGGCCTCGACCCCAGGAAAAAATGGACACTGGGATCGGGATGTGGCCTTGACCCCGGGAAAAAATGGATACTGGGATCAGGGTGTGGCCTTGACCCCAGGAAAAAATGGATACTGGGATCAGGGTGTGGTCTTGACCCCAGGAAAAAATGGATACTGGGATCGGGATTTGACCATGACCCCGGGAAAAAATGGACACTGGGATCGGGATGTGGCCTTGACCCTGGGAAAAAATGGATACTGGGATCAGGGTGTGGCCTCGACCCCAGGAAAAAATGGATACTGGGATCAGGGTGTGGCCTCGACCCCAGGGAAGGGGACGCTGAGGTTGGGATGTGGCCTGGATTGAGGGGCCATGGATTGGGAAGAGGCTCCATCTTGAAACGATGCGGCCTCGTCACCTGGGATGCGGGGACATGGATTGGGATGAGGCCACGTCTCGTGGATGTTGGGACCTGGATGTGACCCGGGATCCGGGGACACGGATCAGGACACGGCCGTGTCCCCAGGGAAGGGGGGCAGGAGACTGTGGCACATCCGTGTCCCCTGGGAATGGTGACCTCGGGATGGCGGGATCTGTCCGTGACCCCGGGACATGGGGACACGAGGGGTGGGGCCCCTCAAGGCACGCCCCATGATGGCCACACCCACGGGTGACACACGTGGAGGGGTCCCTCGTGTGTCCCCCACCACACGTGTCACACACGTGATACAGGTGACACACGTGACACACACGTGACACACACGTGACACACGTGACACAGGTGGGTGACCCCGCCCTTCCCCGGGCTCCACGTGGGGGCGCCCCCGCGCGCTCCGCCCGCGGGGCGTGGTCTCCGCACCACCAGCCAATGGGAACCGGCGCTGCTGCCGGTGGGGGCGTGGCCAGCGACAGAGGTCGCGTCTCCCGCGCTATTGGTCCTAAGCCGGCTCAGCCCGCCCCCACGCCGGCCAATCACAAGAGCGGAGCCGCGGCGGCCTCGCCCACTCGTCAGCTGACATCCGCGTCCGCCAATCGCCCAGCGGGAGGCGCGGTGAGCGACAGCCACCGCCCGCCAATGGGGGGCGCGATTCGCGCGGCGCGGGCCGCGGGCCAATGAGCGCGGGGGAGGCGGGGCGGCGCGGCCAATGGGAGCGCGGGGGCGGGGCCCGCACGACGCCGTTACCACCCGGGAAGAAGGAGGCGGCGCCGCCATCATGAGCTACGGTGAGGGGGGGGGGGAGGACACCGGGGGGGACCGTGAGGGACCGGGGGGGGCACCGGGACATGGCGGGGGCTCTGAGGGGACGGGGGGGTCGGGGGTGTCCGCGGCACGGCGGGGGACGGGGCGGCAGCGGCCCCGGGGGTGTCCGTGAGGCGGCGGGGGAGGGAGCGGGACCCGGCGGGCCGTGAGGGGCCGGGGGGACACTGGGGGTGTGGAGGACACGGAGGGGGCCCTGAGGGGCTGAGGGTGACCGGGACCCCGCGGGGGTCTCTGAGGGGCTGGGGGGGGTCAGGACCGGGGAGGGGCCGGGGGTGTCCGTGACCGCGGGGACCGTGAGGGACACGGAGGGCTGGGGATGGAGCCGAGCCCCGGCCCGGGGTCAGCGCGGCCCGGGAGGAGCCTCCGAGCACCGTCCGGTCCCTCCCGGTTCTGACCGGGGCTGGGACAGGGACAGACCCAGCTCCTGATGGGAATGGGACAGGGACAGACCCAGCTCCTGATGGGAATGGGACAGGGACAGACCCAATTCCTGGTGGGACAGACCCAATTCCTGAGGGGACAGGGACAGACCCAGCTCTTGATGGGAACAGGACAGACCCAATTCCTGGTGGGAATGGGACAGGGACAGACCCGATTCCTGATGGGACAGACCCAATTCCTGAGGGGACAGGGACAGACCCAGCTCTTGATGGGAACAGGACAGACCCAATTCCTGGTGGGAATGGGACAGGGACAGACCCGATTCCTGATGGGACAGACCCAATTCCTGAGGGGACAGGGACAGACCCAGCTCTTGATGGGAACAGGACAGACCCAATTCCTGGTGGGAATGGGTCAGGGACAGACCCAGCTCCTGGTGGGAATGGGACAGGGACAGACCCAGTTCCTGATGGGAACAGGACAGACCCAATTCCTGGTGGGAATGGGACAGGAACAGACCCAATTCCTGATGGGACAGACCCAATTCCTGGTGGGAACAGCACAGACCCAATTCCTGAGGGGACAGGGACAGGAACAGACCCAGCTCCTGATGAGAACAGGACAGACCCAATTCCTGGTGGGACAGACCCAATTCCTGATGGGAATGGGACAGGGACAGACCCAGCTCCTGGTGGGAACAGCACAGACCCAATTCCTGATGGGACAGACCCAATTCCTGATGGGAATGGGACACGGACAGACCCAGTTCCTGATGGGACAGACCCAATTCCTGGTGGGAACAGCACAGACCCAATTCCTGAGGGGACAGGGACAGGGATAGATCCAGTTCCTGATGGGATCAGGGACAGGGATAGATCCAGTTCCTGATGGGATCAGGGACAGGGATAGATCCAGTTCCTGATGGGATCAGGGACAGGGATAGATCCAGTTCCTGAGGAGACCTGGGACAGGGATAGACCTGATTCCTGGTGAGACTGGGACAGACCCAATCCCTGATGGACTTGGGACAAGGACAGACCCGATTCCTGATGGGACCAGGGACAGGGATAGATCCAGTTCCTGATGGGACCTGGGACAGGGATTGATCCAGTTCCTGATGGGATCAGGGACAGGGATTGATCCAGTTCCTGATGGGACCAGGGACAGGGATTGATCCAGTTCCTGATGGGATCAGGGACAGGGATTGATCCAGTTCCTGAGGAGACCTGGGACAAGGATTGATCCAGTTCCTGATGGGACCAGGGACGGGGATTGATCCAGTTCCTGAGGAGACCTGGGACAGGGATTGATCCAGTTCCTGATGGGATCAGGGACAGGGATTGATCCAGTTCCTGATGGGATCAGGGTCAGGGACAGACCCAGCTCCTGAGGGGACCTGGGACAGGGATTGATCCAGTTCCTGAGGGGATCAGGGACAGGGATTGATCCAGTTCCTGAGGGGACCAGGGACAGGGATTGATCCAGTTCCTGAGGAGACCTGGGACAAGGACAGACTCAATTCCTTAGGGGACCAGGACAGACCCAACTCCTGATGGGACCAGGACAGACCCAACTCCAATTCCTACCAGATCCTGGATTTCTTTCCCACTCCAGTTCCACTCACCCCCCCCAGTTCCACCCCAACCCCCACCTGTCCCTCCCCTCTGTGGCCATTTAGTGTCATCTGACCTTTTTTCCCCCCTTTATTTTGCCATTTTTATTCCCTTTCTGGCTCCTGGAGCGGCCTCTCTTCCCCTGGGGCAGGGATTCACCTCAGTATCCCATGGGAATGCTTGGCTGAGGCTGGAGTGGTGACCCTTTGGGGGGAAAGAGAGGGGAAATTAATTAATTCGTTCATTTTTGTGATGAGGGGCCGCTAATTAAGGACAAAATCCCACCAGGAGCCTCCAGGGAACGTCACAGGACGAGGAGAGCCGGGACAGGGCACGGGAATGTCGGTCCTGGGAGGGCAGGAACGGGATAAAACTTCCCCAGAGTGTCCTGATTCCCCCATTTTAGGCAGGAATTGGGCTTTTCCCGTCGTTTCCCCTCCGCTCCCAAAATCCTCAGCCCTGGAAACTCTTCCCAAAGGTGCTTTTGTGGGGCTGGG
Organism: Chiroxiphia lanceolata; assembly: GCF_009829145.1. Classification (NCBI taxonomy): domain Eukaryota; kingdom Metazoa; phylum Chordata; class Aves; order Passeriformes; family Pipridae; genus Chiroxiphia; species Chiroxiphia lanceolata. The sequence continues at coordinate 324,453 of NW_022476524.1, forward strand.
GCGACAGCAGAGGGCTGATTCCTGGGTGGAAAACTGCTGGATTTGGGGCTCTGGGACTGTCCCTGATTCCTTTGGGCTCTTTTCTAGGTTATGGAGACTGGAATTCGGGCACGAGCAGAGGCAAGTGCGGGATGTTCCTCCCTCCCTCTCCGGAGGTTTTCCTGGAGTTATTCCCATGGTTATTCCCATCCCAGTTATTCCCATCCGTGGTTATTCCCATCCCAGTTATTCCCATCTGTGGTTATTCCCATCCCAGTTATTCCCATCCCAGTTATTCCCACCCCAGTTATTCCCATCCCAGTTATTCCCATCCCAGTTATTCCCATCCATGGTTATTCCCATCCCAGTTATTCCCATCCCAGTTATTCCCATCCGTGGTTATTCCCATCCCAGTTATTCCCATCCCAGTTATTCCCATCCCAGTTATTCCCATCTGTGGTTGTTCCCATCCCAGTTATTCCCATCCCAGTTGTTCCCATCCCAGTTATTCCCATCCGGAGCCGTCGGATGGAGGCTCTGCCTGGGGTGTTTTTTTTGGGATCTGTACGAGGAAATCGTTCCCTAAAACCTTTGTGAGCTCAAAGGTTGAAAATCCCGGGTGAATGAACCAGAAAATTGGGTTTGTTGGGGTTTTTTTTTTAATAATTTTGGCTTCGAGCGGAACCGCGGCCGGGAACGATCCCGACTCCCGGCCCTTCCCGGCTCTTCCCGGCTCTTCCCGTCGCTCCAGGTTACGAGGGCTACAACTATGGCTACGGCTACGGGCAGGACAACCCGGGGGGTTACGGCTACGGCGCCGCCGCCGCCAACTCCTGGGAAATGGGCAACTCCGACGCCGACGCCGCCCCCGAGAGCGGCGACGGCCTCGGGAAGATGAGCCAGCGGCCGGACGTGGGATCCCACCCGGATTCCGAGGGGATGCCGGGGGGACGCTACGGAGCCGTCGGGGACAGGTGAGTCCCAACCCCCCCCCTTCCCGCCTTTCCCGGCTGGAAAATCGGATTTTACGCCGATTTTTCACCCCTGTCTCCCCCAAAAAAACCCCCCAAATAAACCCCGTCCTGAATCCGGGGCTCGCGGCGTTCCCGGCGTCGGTTGGAATTAGGGGGTGTTTGCTGGGATAACAATCCCACCATTAACATGGAAGTCCTCGAATCAGGGTGTTTTCTCCCCAAAATTCCTTATTTTTGGACGTGCCCCGCGAGTTTTGAGCCAGAACTTGGTGTTTCTGGGGGGGGGGTTTAAAGGAGTGGAGAAAAAAAAAACCACCGGAGCGAAATTCCATAGGAAATGCTGATGAATGGGTTTTTATCCCGTTCCAGCGCTTTCCAAGGGCTGAAGCTCCTCTGGAATGACGTGTGGGAGCTGCCCCTGGAATGATCCGTCCGTGTTATTGAATCGAAGTGATTTGATTTGGTCCCTCGGGGGGGTTTTATGTACCCTGGGAAGGGCTCCTTGAGTTATTCCCGGATTTTCATCCCCCCCAAACCTCACTCTGGGCTTCTCCCCTCGGATCTGCTGCTCCAGCCGCCGGTTGGGAATAGAACGGGAATGTTAAAAGGCTGAAAGAATTCCCTTCTCCAGCCCAAACCATTCCATGATCCCGTGGGATCTCACCTGGGAACACGGCTCAGGAGTGAACACGGTGGTGGGTTGATGGTTGGAGATCCCTCCAACCCAAACCATTCCATGATCCCATGGGATCTCACCTGGGGACACGACTCAGGGGTGACCACGGTGCCGGGTTGATGGTTGGAGATCCTTCCAACCCAAACCATTCCACGATCCCGTGGGATCTCACCTGGGAACACGGCTCAGGGGTGAGCACGGTGGTGGGTAGATGGTTGGAGATCCTTCCAACCCAAACCATTCCATGATCCCGTGGGATCTCACCTGGGGACGTGGCTCAGGGGTGACCACGGTGGTGGGTTGATGGTTGGAGATCCTTCCAACCCAAACCCTTCCCTGATCCCATGGAATCTCACCTGGGGACACGGCTCCGAGGTGACCATGGTGGTGTCAGGTTGATGGTTGGAGATCCCTCCAACCCAAACCATTCCATGATCCCGTGGGATCTCACCTGGGGCCATGACTCAGGGGTGAGCACGGTGGTGGGTGGATGGTTGGACTGGATGGTCTTGGAGGTCCCTTCAACCCAAACCATTCCATGATCCTGTGGAATCTCACCTGGGGCCACAGCTTAGGGGTGACCACGGTGGTGGGTGGATGGTTGGACTGGATGGTCTTGGAGGTCCCTCCAACCCAAAGCATTCCACGATCCCGTGGGATCTCACCTGGGAACACGGCTCAGGGGTGACCACGGTGGTGGGTGGATGGTTGGAGATCCTTCTGACCTACCCCGTTCCGCGATCCCGTGGGATCTCACCTGGGCACACGGCTCAGGGGTGACCGTGGTAGTGGGTAGATGGTTGGACTGGATGGTCTTGGAGGTCCTTCCAACCCAAACCATTCCCTGATTCCGTGGGATCTCACCTGGGACCATGGCTCAGGGGTGAGCACAGTGGTGGGTTGATGGTTGGAGATCCCTCCAACCCAAACCATTCCACGATCCCGTGGGATCTTACCCGGGACCATGGCTCAGGGGTGACCATGGCGGTGCCGGGTTGATGGTTGGAGATCCCTCCAACCCAAAGCATTCCACGATCCCGTGGGATCTCACCTGGGCACACGGCTCAGGGGTGACCATGGCCGTGCCGGATTGATGGTTGGAGATCCCTCCAACCCAAACCATTCCACGATCCCGTGAGATCTCACCTGGGAACACGACTCAGGGGTGACCATGGCCGTGCCGGATTGATGGTTGGAGATCCCTCCAACCCAAACCATTCCACGATCCCGTGAGATCTCACCTGGGAACATGACTCAGGGGTGAGCACAGTGGTGGGTTGATGGTTGGCGATCCCTCCAACCCAAACCATTCCCCGATCCCGTGGGGTCTCAGGGCTGTTTCTCCTGCAGGTACGACCCCTACGAGTCCTACGACTCCAGGTCCTCCCTGAACGACCGCGACCTGTATCGACCGGGCTACGACTACAACGACTACAACGACTACAACGACTACAACGACTACAACGACTACAACGATTACAACGATTACAACGACTACAATGATTACAACGACTACAACGACTACAACGACTACAACGACTACAACGACTACAACGACTACCACGACTACACGGAGTCGGAGCAGGACAACGACGGCGCCTACGAGGGCCCCTACGAGCCCTTCCCCGGGGCGCGGCGGGAACAGTTCCCGGGCCGGGCGCGGGACGGCTTCGGGCAGCGCGGGCAGGGCTGGGGCCGGGACGGGCGGCCCTCGGGGCCCTTCCCCGGGCGCGGGGCCTGGCACGAGCCCCGCGGGCCCAAACGCCTGCCCTCCCTCTTCTCCCACAACATCCTGCCCCCCGAGCCCGGGGCCTTCCCCGCCAACGCCAGGGGCTTCCCCGGCAACGCCCGCTACGGAGGAGGGATGGTCAGGCAGAGGGTGAAGAGGAACTGGAAAATGTGGGATTGGGATTTTAAGGTGAGTCGGCCCCGCTCGGCTCGGCCCCGGCGGGGAGGGGCTTCAGAATTCCCTCCAAATCCATAATTCCGGGTGCTACAGAGGGGGGAGGATGAAGAGGAACTGGAAAATGTGGGATTGGGATTTTGAGGTGAATGAGGGTTTATAGGGGGGTGTCATCTTGGCTCATCCCGTGTGGGGAGGGGCGTGAGAATTCCCCACAAATCCATAATTCCCTGTATTATGGAGGTAGGATGAAAAGGAACTGGAAAATGTGGGATTGGGATTTTGAGGTGAGTGAGGGTTTATAGGGGGGTGTCAGCTTGGCTCATCCCTAGTGGGGAGGGGCTTGAGAATTCCCCACAAATCCATAATTCCCTGTATTATGGAGGTAGGATGAAAAGGAACTGGAAAATGTGGGATTGGGATTTTAAGGTGAGTCGGCCCCGCTCGGCTCGGCCCCAGCGGGGAAGGGCTTGAGAATTCCCTCCAAATCCATAATTCCGGGTGTTATGGAGGGGGGGAGGATGAAGAGGAACTGGAAAATGTGGGATTGGGATTTTAAGGTGAGTCGACCCAGCTCGGCTCATCCCCTGTGGGGAGGGGCTTCAGAATTCCCTCCAAATCCATAATTCCGGGTGCTACAGAGGGGGGAGGATGAAGAGGAACTGGAAAATGTGGGATTGGGATTTTGAGGTGAGTGAGGGTTTATGGGGGGGGGGTGGGCCCAGCTCGGCTCATCCCCTGTGGGGAAGGGCTTCAGAATTCCCTCCAAATCCATAATTCCGGGTGCTACAGAGGGGGGAGGATGAAGAGGAACTGGAAAATGTGGGATTGGGATTTTGAGGTGAATGAGGGTTTATAGGGGGGTGTCAGCTTGGCTCATCCCGTGTGGGGAGGGGCGTGAGAATTCCCCACAAATCCATAATTCCCTGTATTATGGAGGTAGGATGAAAAGGAACTGGAAAATGTGGGATTGGGATTTTAAGGTGAGTCGGCCCCGCTCGGCTCGGCCCCAGCGGGGAAGGGCTTGAGAATTCCCTCCAAATCCATAATTCCGGGTGTTATGGAGGGGGGGAGGATGAAGAGGAGCTGGAAAATGTGGGATTGGGATTTTATGGTGAGCGGGGTTTTATAGGGGGGGTGTGGGCCCAGCTCAGATCATCCCCTGTGGGGAAGGGCTTCAGAATTCCCTCCAGATCCATAATTCCGGGTGCTATGGAGGGGGGAGGATGAAGAGGAGCTGGAAAATGTGGGATTGGGATTTTATGGTGAGCGGGGTTTTATAGGGGGGGTGTTGGCCCAGCTCGGATCATCCCCTGTGGGGAGGGGCTTCAGATTTTTGAGCTCGGAGTTTGGACGAGGCTCTCGGGCACTTGGTGGGATTTTGGGGTGTCCTGGGCAGGGACTGGACTGGATGATCCTTGTGGGTCCTTTCCAAATCAGGATATCCCATGATTTTAGAGCTCAGGGAGCGTTTGGATGAGGGTCTCGGACACACGGTGGGATTTTGGGGTGTCCTGGGCAGGGATTGGACTGGATGATCCTCATGGATCTCTTCCAACTCAGGATATTCCACCATTTTAGAGCTCAGGGAGCGTTTGGATGAGGCTCTTGGGCACTTGGTGGGATTTTGGGCAGGGATTAGACTGGACAATCCTCATGGATCCCTTCCAACTGGGGATATTCCATGACTTTGTTGCTCAAGGAGCGTTTGGACAAGGCTCTTGGACACATGGTGGGATTTTGGGGTGTCCTGGGCAGGGATTGCACTGGATGATCCTTGTAGATCCCTTCCCACTGGGGGTATTCCATGATTTTAGAGCTGGGAGGGTGTTTGGACTGGATGATCCCTGTGGGTCCCTTCCAACTCAGGATATCCCAAGATTTTAGAGCTCAGGGAGAGTTTGGACAACACTCCCAGGCACTTGTTGGAATTTTGGGGTGTCCTGGGCAGGGATTGGACTGGATGATCCTCATGGATCTCTTCCAACTCAGGATATTCCACCATTTTAGAGCTCAGGAGGCGTTTGGATGAGGCTCTTGGGCACTTGGTGGGATTTTGGGATGTCCTGGGCAGGGATTGCACTGGATGATCCTTGTGGATCCCTTCCCACTGGGGATATTCCATGATTTTAGAGCTGGGAGGGTGTTTGGACTTGATCCTTGTGGGTCCCTTCCAACTCAGGATATCCCAAGATTTTAGAGCTCAGGGAGTGTTTGGACGAGGCTCTCGGGCACTTGGTGGGATTTTGGGGTGTCCTGGGCAGGGACTGGACTGGATGATCCTTGTGGGTCCTTTCCAAATCAGGATATCCCATGATTTTAGAGCTCAGGGAGTGTTTGGATGAGGGTCTCGGACACACGGTGGGATTTTGGGGTGTCCTGGGCAGAGATTGGACTGGATGATCCTTGTAGATCCCTTCCCACTGGGGATATTCCATGATTTTGGAGCTCAGGGAGTGTTTGGACTGGATGATCCTTGTGGGTCCCTTCCAAATCAGGATATTCCATCACTTTAGAGCCCGGGGGGCGTTTGGACAACACTCCCAGGCACTTGTTGGAATTTTGGGGTGTCCTGGGCAGGGATTGGACTGGATGATCCTCATGGATCTCTTCCAACTGGGGATATTCCACTATTTTAGAGCTCAGGGAGCATTTGGATGAGGCTCTTGGGCACTTGGTGGGATTTTGGGCAGGGACTGGACTGGATGATCCTCATGGATCCCTTCCAACCCAGGATATCCCAAGATTTTCGAGCTCAGGGAGTGTTTGGATGAGGCTCTCGGGCACTTGGTGGGATTTTGGGGTGTCCTGGGCAGGGATTGGACTGGATGATCCTTGTGGATCCCTTCCCACTGGGGATATTCCATGATTTTAGAGCTGGGAGGGTGTTTGGACTTGATCCTTGTGGGTCCCTTCCAACTCAGGATATCCCAAGATTTTCGAGCTCAGGGAGTGTTTGGATGAGGCTCTCGGGCGCTTGGTGGGATTTTGGGGGGTCCTGGGCAGGGATTGGACTTGATGATCCCTGTGGGTCCTTTTCAAATCAGGATATCCCAAGATTTTCGAGCTCAGGGAGCGTTTGGATGAGACTCTTGGACACACGGTGGGATTTTGGGCAGGGACTGGACTGGATGATCCCCCTCCCAGCCGGGGACATTCCCTGATTCCCTGATTCCCTGATCCTCTGTGCCCTCTCCCAGCTGCAGAGGAAGAAGCTCCGGCGGGATCCGGGGGCCAGGAAGCGGAAGCAGCCGAGCAGCTCCGAGGAGCCCGACGGAAAAGTCGCCAAGACCGACGGATCCGACAATTCCGACTCGGACAACGGTGAGGGCAGAGGGGGGGGACACAAACACGGGCCCCGTTGGGGTCACCTGGGATTTGGGGACACAAACACGGCCCCACTGCCTGGGTTTGGGGATTTGGGGACACACACACGGCCCCACTGCCTGGATTTGGGGTCACCTGGGATTTGGGGACACACACACGGCCCCCACTGCCTGGATTTGGGGACACACACAGCCCCCACTGCCCAGGTTTGGGGTCACCCAGGACTTGGGGACACACACACGGCCCCCACTGCCTGGATTTGGGGTCACCTGGGATTTGGGGACACACACAGCCCCCACTGCCCAGGTTTGGGGTCACCCAGGACTTGGGGACACACACACGGCCCCCACTGCCTGGATTTGGGGTCACCCGGGATTTGGGGACACACACACGGCCCCCACTGCCTGGATTTGGGGACACACACTCCCCCCACTGCCCAGGTTTGGGGTCACCCAGGACTTGGGGACACACCCACGGCCCCACTACCTGGGTTTGGGGTCACCCAGGATGTGGGGACACACACACCCCCCACTGCCTGGATTTGGGGTCACCTGGGATTTGGGGACACACACACACCCCCATTGGGGTCACCTGGGATTTGGGGACACACACACACACCCATTGGGGTCACCTGGGATTTGGGGACACACACACACCCCCCACTGCCTGGATTTGGGGTCACCTGGGATTTGGGGCCCCGTTTTTGGGATGGATCCGGGCCGGGAAGGGCCTCGCCGTGCTCAGGGTGTTGTTCCTTCCAGAGGAGGGCACGGAAGGAGAGTCGGGAGACAAGGAGGAGAAGGAGGGATCCCGAGGGGTAAGGAAAGATTCCAAGGGACTTTGGGGTGGGAATCAGGGATCCAGAGGGGTAAGGAAAGATTCCAAGGGACTTTGGGGTGGGAATCAGGGATCCAGAAGGTAAGGAAAGATTCCAAGGGACTTTGGGGTGGGAATCAGGGATCCAGAGGGTAAGGAAAGATTCCAAGGGACTTTGGGGTGGGAAAGGAGGGATCCCGAGGGTAAGGAAAGATTCCAAGGGACTTTGGGGTGGGAATCAGGGATCCCGAGGGGTAAGGAAAGATTCCAAGGGACTTTGGGGTGGGAATCAGGGATCCAGAGGGGTAAGGAAAGATTCCAAGGGACTTTGGGGTGGGAATCAGGGATCCAGAGGGTAAGGAAAGATTCCAAGGGACTTTGGGGTGGGAATCAGGGATCCAGAGGGTAAGGAAAGATTCCAAGGGACTTTGGTGTGGGAAAGGAGGGATCCAGAGGGTAAGGAAAGATTCCAAGGGACTTTGGGGTGGGAATCAGGGATCCCGAGGGGTAAGGAAAGATTCCAAGGGACTTTGGGGTGGGAATCAGGGATCCAGAGGGTAAGGAAAGATTCCAAGGGACTTTGGTGTGGGAAAGGAGGGATCCAGAGGGTAAGGAAAGATTCCAAGGGACTTTGGGGTGGGAATCAGGGATCCAGAGGGTAAGGAAAGATTCCAAGGGACTTTGGGGTGGGAAAGGAGGGATCCAGAGGGGTAAGGAAAGATTCCAAGGGACTTTGGGGTGGGAATCAGGGATCCAGAGGGTAAGGAAAGATTCCAAGGGACTTTGGGGTGGGAATCAGGGATCCAGAGGGTAAGGAAAGATTCCAAGGGACTTTGGGGTGGGAATCAGGGATCCCGAGGGGTAAGGAAAGATTCCAAGGGACTTTGGGGTGGGAATCAGGGATCCAGAGGGGGAAGGAAAGATTCCAAGGGACTTTGGGGTGGGAAAGGAGGGATCCAGAGGGTGAGGAAAGATTCCAAGGGACTTTGGGGTGGGAATCAGCTCCCTGGATTTCCCGGCGCTCCGGGGTTGGGAGAGGCCGAATCCCGGGGAAATGGTGCCCAGGGAAAGGTCTGGAGCAGCTCCCAGAACTTCCAGGGGGGGGTTTGACTTCCCAATGTTGTGTTTTCAGGAAGGGGAGGATGAAGAAGGGAGAGACTCCGAGAAAGGTGAGTTGGGGGTCGGGCTCCCAAGCTCCACATTCCAGGGGAGATATCCCGAGAAATCCCGGTGAATCCCGTCCCTCGGGATCAGGGAAGGCTGGAAATCCCCGCGGGGGAAGAGCAGGATCCCAAAGTTTTTTGGGGGAGCTGCTGGAATCAGGTCGGAGCCCCCGCCCGGGCCTTGGATTTGGAGTTGTTTTGGGGGGGGGGCTGGAAAACACGGAATTCTCCGTCTTGGAGAAGCGGGAGAAGCGCCACAATTCCCAAAGAAAAGCAGGAGAGGGCTGGGAAAAAACCTCCTGGTGGCTCCTTGGTGCCCAAATCCGATCCTGGGACGCTCCAGCAGCTCCTCCATCCCAAAAATCCGCGTCGGGAATGGGGTTTTTCCCAAAAATCCGCGTCGGGAATGGAGCTTTTCCCAAAAATCCACGTCGGGAATGGGGTTTTTCCCAAAAATCCGCGTCGGGAATGGGGGTTTTCCCAAAAATCCGCGTCGGGAATGGGGTTTTTCCCAAAAATCCGCGTCGGGAATGGGGTTTTTCCCAAAAATCCGCGTCGGGAATGGGGTTTTTCCCAAAAATCCGCGTCGGGAATGGGGGTTTTCCCAAAAATCCGCGTCGGGAATGGGGTCTTGCCCAAAAATCCGCGTCGGGAATGGGGTTTTTCCCAGAAATCCGCGTCGGGAATGGAGTTTTTCCCAAAAATCCGTGTCGGGAATGGGGGTTTTCCCAAAAATCCGCGTCGGGAATGGAACTTTTCCCAAAAATCCGCATCAGGAATGGAGCTTTTCCAAAAAATCCGCGTCGGGAATGGGGGTTTTCCCAAAAATCCGCGTCGGGAATGGGGTTTTTCCCGGATCCCAAATTTCTCCTCCCATCCCCGTTCACTTGGAGGCTGAAAATTCCAAGGGGGTGGGGCTTGAAACCAGCAAATGAGGCACTAATTAGGCCTTAAACCGGCAAATGAGGCACTAATTAGTCCTTAAAGCAGCAAATGAGTCACTAATTAGTCCTTAAACCAGCAAATGTGGCACTAATTAGTCCTTAAACCAGCAAATGAGGCACTAATTAGTCATTAAAACCTCCTTAAAGGAGGAAGGGCCGGGAATCCCCTTTGGAATCCCCTTTGCAATCCCCTTTGGAATCCCCTTTGGAATCCCCTTTGGAATCTCCTTTGGAATCCCCTTTGGAATCCCCTTGGAATCCTTTGGAATATTCTTTTTAATCCCCTCTGGAATCCCTCTGGAATCCCTTTGGAATCTCCTTTGAAATCCCCTTTGGAATCCTTTGGAATCTCCTTTGGAATCCCTTTGGAATCCCTTTGGAATCCCCTTTGGAATCCCTTTGGAATCCCCTTTGGAATCCCCTTTGGAATCCTTTGGAATCCCTTTGGAATCTCCTTTGGAATCCCTTTGGAATCTCCTTTGGAATCCTTTGGAATCCCCTTTGGAATCCCCTTTGGAATCCCCTTTGAAATCTCCTTTGGAATCCCTTTGGAATCCCCTTTGGAATCCCCTTTGGAATCCCCTTTGGAATCCCCTTTGGAATCCCCTTGGAATCCTTTGGAATATTCTTTTTAATCCCCTCTGGAATCCCTTTGGAATCCCCTTCGGATCCGGGAATTTTTCTTCTGGTTTGGGGGTTTTTTTCTGGGCCAAGCCCCCAATCCCTCTGGAATCGCCCTTTTCCCAGGAGCTCCGAGCATTCCCGAGGAAATCAGCCCCAGCAAACCCAAACTCCAGCCCGGGAAAAAAAACCAGGAGCGGCAAAAGAAGCGGCACCGGGATCGGATGGTGGAGAGGTGACGGCTGCCTTGGGAATGGGGCCTTTCTTAGGGAAGGGGGCATTTTTTAGGGATTAGTTCCTTTTTTAGTTCCTTTTTTAGTTCCTTTTTTAGGGATTATTTCCTTTTTTATTTCCTTTTTTAGTTCCTTTTTTAGTTCCTGTTTTTAGGGATTATTTCCTTTTTTATTTCCTTTTTTAGTTCCTTTTTTAGTTCCTTTTTTAGTTCCTTTTTTATTTCCTTTTTTATTTCTTTTTTTTAGGGATTATTTCCTTTTTTAGTTCCTTTTTTATTTCTTTTTTTTAGGGATTATTTCCTTTTTTATTTCCTTTTTTATTTCCTTTTTTATTTCCTTTTTCAGGGATTATTTCCTTTTTTAGTTCCTTTTTTAGGGATTATTTCCTTTTTTAGTTCCTTTTTTATTTCCTTTTTTTAGGGATTATTTCCTTTTTTAGTTCCTTTTTTATTTCCTTTTTTAGGGATTATTTCCTTTTTTATTTCCTTTTCTTTTTTCTTTTTCATTTCCTTTTTTTCAGAGTTATTTCCCTTTTTAGTTCCTTATTTTAAGGATTATTTCCGGGTGGGACTGTTTCTCTGGGACTGTTTCTCTGGGACTGTTTCTCTGGGAATATTTCTCTGGGAATATTTCTCTGGGACTGTTTCTCTGGGACTGTTTCTCTGGGAATATTTCTCTGGGACTGTTTCTCTGGGAATATTTCTCTGGGAATATTTCTCTGGGACTGTTTTCCTGGGACTGTTTCTCTGGGAATGTTTCTCTGGGACTATTTCTCTGGGACTGTTTCTCTGGGAATATTTCTCTGGGACTGTTTCTCTGGGACTGTTTCTCTGGGAATGTTTCTCTGGGAATGTTTCTCTGGGAATGTTTCTCTGGGACTGTTTTCCTGGGAATGTTTCTCTGGGAATGTTCCTCTGGGACTGTTTTCCTGGGACTGTTTCTCTGGGACTGTTTTCCTGGGACTGTTTCTCTGGGACTGTTTTCCTGGGACTGTTTCTCTGGGAATATTTCTCTGGGACTGTTTCTCTGGGAATATTTTACTGGGACTGTTTCTCTGGGACTGTTTCTCTGGGACTGTTTTCCTGGGACTGTTTCTCTGGGACTGTTTTCCTGGGACTGTTTCTCTGGGAATATTTCTCTGGGACTGTTTCTCTGGGACTGTTTGGGTGGGAATATTTTGGTGGGATCCCCGTTTCCCGGCAGGATCCAGTTCGTGTGCTCCCTGTGCAAGTTCCGCTCGTTCTTTGCGGATGAGATGAGCTCCCACCTGGGGAGCAAATTCCACCGCGACCATTTCAACTTCGTGGGGACGAAGCTGCCCCAGCAGACGGCCGAGTTCCTGCAGGCGAGGCCTCCAGCCCCCATTCCCTCCAGCCCAAAGTCCCTGGAGCCCAAATTCCTGCCCCTTCTGGCCTTCCCTGGGATCCCAAATTCCCTGGAGCCCAAATTCCTGCCCCTTCTTGCCTTCCCTGGCATCCCAAATTCCCTGGAGCCCAAATTCCTGCCCCTTCTTGCCTTCCCTGGGATCCCAAATTCCCTCCTTGCCTTCCCTGGGATCCCAAATTCCCTGGGATCCCAAATTCCCTTCATTCCTTCCCTGGCATCCCAAATTCCCTCCTTGTCTTCCCTGGGATCCCAAATTCCCTGGAATCCCAACTTCCCTTCTTGCCTTCCCTGCAATCCCAAATTCCCTTCATTCCTTCCCTGGAGCCCAAAGTCCCTGGAGCCCAAATTCCTGCCCCTTCTTGCCTTCCCTGGGATCCCAAATTCCCTCCTTGCCTTCCCTGGGATCCCAAATTCCCTCCTTGCCTTCCCTGGGATCCCAAAGTCCCTTCTTGCCTTCCCTGGGATCCCAAATTCCCTGGGATCCCAAATTCCCTTCATTCCTTCCCTGGCATCCCAAATTCCCTCCTTGCCTTCCCTGGAATCCCAAATTCCCTTCTTACCTTCCCTGCAATCCCAAATTCCCTTCATTCCTTCCCTGGAGCCCAAAGTCCCTGGAGCCCAAATTCCTGCCCCTTCTTGCCTTCCCTGGGATCCCAAATTCCCTCCTTGCCTTCCCTGGGATCCCAAAGTCCCTTCTTGCCTTCCCTGCAATCCCAAATTCCCTTCATTCCTTCCCTGGCATCCCGAATTTCCTGGGATCCCAAATTCCCTTCATTCCTTCCCTGGAATCCCAAATTCCCTTCTTGCCTTCCCTGGGATCCCAAATTCCCTTCTTGCCTTCCCTGGAATCCCAAATTCCCTTCTTGCCTTCCCTGGAATCCCAAATTCCCTCCTTGCCTTCCCTGGGATCCCAAATTCCCTCCTTGCCTTCCCTGCAATCCCAAATTCCCTTCATTCCTTCCCTCCAGCCCAAAGTCCCTGGAGCCCAAATTCCTGCCCCTTCTTGCCTTCCCTGGGATCCCAAATTCCCTCCTTGCCTTCCCTGGAATCCCAAAGTCCCTTCTTGCCTTCCCTGGGATCCCAAATTCCCTGGAGCCCAAATTCCTGCCCCTTCTTGCCTTCCCTGGGATCCCAAATTCCCTCCTTGCCTTCCCTGGGATCCCAAATTCCCTCCTTGCCTTCCCTGGCAGCCCAAATTCCCTTCATTCCTTCCCTGGGATCCCAAATTCCCTTCATTCCTTCCTTGGAATCCCAAATTCCCTTCCTGCCTTTCCTGCCATCCCAAATTCCCTTCCTGCCTTCCCTGGCATCCCAAATTCCCTTCATTCCTTCCCTGGAGCCCAAATTCCCTTCCTGCCTTCCCTGGAATCCCAAATTCCCTTCTTACCTTCCCTGGGATCCAACTTCCCTTCCTGCCTTCCCTGGCATCCCAAATTCCCTTCTTGCCTTCCCTGGGATCCCAACTTCCCTTCTTTCCTTCCCTGCCATCCCAACTTCTGCCCCTTCATTCCTTCCCTGGCATCCCGAATTCCTGCCCCTTCTCCCTGGGGGGATTCCTGGGATTTGTGGGGTGGGGCCACCCCCGGAAGCATTAACCAGGAGAAGCTCTTCCCTGCAGGAATACGTGGCCAACAAAACCAGGAAAACGGAGGAGCGGCGGAAAGGGATCAAGGACATCAACGCCGTGATCCAGCAGATCCACAGGGACCAGGATCTCACCCAGGGTGGGAACACCCGGAAAACCCGGGAATCCTGGGGAGGGGGGGGGGGAGGGATCCCAGGGAATGACTGTGGAGGGATCCCAGGGAATGGATGTGGAGGGATCCCAGGGAATGACTGTGGAGGGATCCCAGGGAATGGATGTGGAGGGATCCCAGGGAATGGATGTGGAGGGATCCCGGGAATGGATGTGGAGGGATCCCAGGGAATGATTTTGGAGGGATCCCAAGGAATGAATGTGGAGGGATCCCAGAAAAGAAGGTTGGAGGGATCCCAGGGAATGATTGTGGAGGGATCCCAGGGAATGATTTTGGAGGGATCCCAGGGAATGGATGTGGAGGGATCCCAGGGAATGACTGTGGAGGGATCCCAGGGAATGATTGTGGAGGGATCCCAGGGAATGGATGTGGAGGGATCCCAGGGAATGGATGTGGAGGGATCCCAGGGAATGGATGTGGAGGGATCCCAGGGAATAGATGTGGAGGGATCCCAGGGAATGGATGTGGAGGGATCCCAGCGGATGGATGTGGAGGGATCCCAAGGAATGGATGTGGAGGGATCCCAGGGAATGGATGTGGAGGGATCCCAGGGAATGGATGTGGAGGGATCCCAGGGAATGATTTTGGAGGGATCCCAGGGAATGAGTTTGGATGGATCCCAGGGCAGGAGGTTGGAGTGGCCCCGAGCGAGTTCAGGACCCAAATCCCAGGATATTCCCGGTTAATCCCAGTCTGTTCCCAGTTAATCCCAGTCTGTTCCCAGTTAATCCCAGGCCATTCCCAGTTAATTCTGGGCTGTTCCCAGTTAATCCCGGGACATTCCCAGTTAATCCCAGTCTGTTCCCAGTTAATCCCAGGATATTCCCAGTTAATCCCAGTCTGTTCCCAGTTAATCCTGGGCCATTCCCGGTTAATCCCAGGCTGTTCCTGGTTAATCCTAGTCTGTTCTCGGTTAATCCCAGTCTGTTCCCAGTTAATCCCAGGACATTCCCAGTTAATCCCAGTCTGTTCCCAGTTAATCCCAGGCCATTCCCAGTTAATCCCAGGCTGTTCCCAGCTAATCTTGGACCATTCCCACTTAATCCCAGTCTGTTCCTGGTTAATCCCAGGCCGTTCCCGGTTAATCCCGGGCTGTTCCTGGTTAATCCCGGGCCATTCCCAGTTAATCCCAGTTTGTTCCCGGTTAATCCCGGACCGTTCCTGGTTAATCCCGGGCCGTTCCCGGTTAATCCCGCTGTGCTCCCGTTCCAGAGGTGGGCATGGAGCACTTCCTGAAGAAGGTGGAGGCCGCTCATTGCGCCGCCTGCGACCTGTTCCTGCCCATGCAGTTCGGAACCATCCAGAAACACCTGAAATCCCTGGATCACAACCACAACCGCAGGGTGAGCCCAGCCAGGCGTTCCCAAATCCCGGGGGGGGTGATCCAGGCGTTCCCAAATCCCGGGGGGGGTGATCCAGGCGTTCCCAAATCCCGGGGGGGGTGATCCAGGGCATTCCCAAATCCCGGGGGGGGTGATCCAGGGCATTCCCAAATCCCGGGGGGGATCATCCAGGGATTCCCAAATCCCGGGGGGGATCATCCAGGGATTCCCAAATCCCGGGAGAACCAATCCAGGGGATTCCCAAATCCTGGGAGAGCTGATCCCAGGGATTCCCAAATCCCGGGAGAGCTGATCTGGGGATTCCCAAATCCCAGGAGAGCCAATCCAGGGGATTCCCAAATCCTGGGAGAGCTGATCCAGGGATTCCCAAATCCCGGGAGAGCTGATCTGGGGATTCCCAAATCCTGGGAGAGCTGATCTGGGGATTCCCAAATCCCAGGAGAGCCAATCCAGGGGATTCCCAAATCCCAGGGGGGGGCTGATCCAGGGATTCCCAAATCCTGGGAGAGCTGATCTGGGGCTTCCCAAATCCCGGGGGGGGGATGATCCAGGGCATTCCCAAATCCCGGGAGAGCCAATCTGGGGATTCCCAAATCCTGGGAGAGCCGATCCCAGGGATTCCCAAATTCTGGGAGAGCTGATCCAGGGCATTCCCAAATCCTGGGAGAGCTGATCTGGGGATTCCCAAATCCCGGGGGGGATGATCCAGGGATTCCCAAATCCCGGGAGAGCCGATCCCGGGGATTCCCAAATCCCAGGAGAGTCGATCTGGGGATTCCCAAATCCTGGGAGAGCTGATCCCGGGGATTCCCAAATCCCAGGGGGGCCGATCTGGGGATTCCCAAATCCTGGGAGAGCTGATCCAGGGGATTCCCAAATCCCGGGAGAGGGATCCCTGCCCTGGGCTGGGCTGGGCCTGTGGCTCTGGGAGCTGCAGCCAGGGAATCTCCAGGGAATTTGGGGGGATTTGTGTCCCCAGAACCTTTTTCCCCAGGAATCTTCAGTTAATTTTGAGGGATTTGTGTCCCCAGAACCTTTTTCCCAAGGAATCTTCACTTAATTTCCCTGGATTTGTGTCCCCAGCATCTTTTTCCCACAGAATCCTCAGTTAATTTTGAGGGATTTGTCCCCCCAGAATCGTTTTTTTCCATGGAATCTTTGCTTAATTTTGATGGATTTGTGTCCCCAGAACCTTTTTCCCAAGGAATCTTCACTTAATTTTCCTGGATTTGTGTCCCCAGAACCTTTTTCCCCCAAAATCATCACTTAATTTCCCTGGATTTGTGTCCCCAGCATCTTTTTCCCCCAAAATCCTCACTTAATTTTGAGAGATTTGTCCCCCCAGAATCGTTTTTTTCCATGGAATCTTCGCTTAATTTCCCCGGATTTGTGTCCCCAGAACCTTTTTCCCCGTGGAATCTTCCCTTAATTTCCCCGGATTTGTGCCCCCCAGGATCTCCCTCCTCGCCTCCTCTGGGGAATTTTGTGCCTTTCCCCCCCCCTCCTTCCTTTGATCCCTCCCCGCTCCCGGGTGCGCTGCCGTTATTCCCACCTTTCCCCAGGCGGCTCTTCCCGGTGTAAAAACCCCTCTGATCCCTGGGATTTGGCTCTGGATTGACTCCCTGTGTGGTCCCCCCCCCCCCCCCAGGCCATGCTGGAGCAATCCAAGAAATCCTCGCTGGTGGTGGCCCGGAGCATCCTCAACAACAAACTCATCAGCAAGAAGCTGGAGCGGTACCTCAAGGTGGGGAGTCGGGAATTGCCGCCGGAATTCCGCGGGAGCCGAGCCCCGAGGGCTCCTGGGGAGGCTTTTTGGGGAAGGGGGGGGGGGATCCTGGGTCGATATTCCCGGAGTTTCCCTGTGGAAAGGGGAGCCTTGGGCTTGGCCCTGCTGACCTTGGGAGTCGTGGGATGGTTTGGGTGGGAAGAGACCTTAAGGATCATCCCATCCCTTCCCATCCCATCCCATCCCATCCCATCCCATCCCATCCCATCCCATCCCATCCCATCCCATCCCATCTCATCCCATCCCATCCATCCCATCCCATCCCATCCCATCCCATCCCATCCCATCCATCCCATCCCATCCCATCCATCTCTTCCCATCCCATCCCATCCCGTCCCATTCCATCCCATTCCATCCCATCCCATCCCATCCATCCCATCCCATCCCATCCCATCCCATCCCGTCCCATCCCATCCCATCCATCCCATCCCATCCCATCCCATCCATCCCATCCCATCCCATCCCATCCCATCCCATCCCATCCCATTCCGTCCCATCCCATCCCATCCCATCCCATCTAATTCCAAGGGCAGGGACCCCTTCCATGGCCCAGGTGGCTCCTGGGACACTCCCAGGGATGGAGCAGCCACAGCTCCTCTGGGAATTCCATCCCAGCCTCTCGCCACCCTCCCAGTCAAGGATTCCTTCCCAAATTCCGTGTAAATCCCCCCTTTTCCAAGGGGAAGCCATTCCCTGTGCCCTGTCCCTCCGTCCCTTATCCCAAGTCCCCTCTCCAGCTCCCCTGGAGCCCCTGGAATGTTCTGGAAGGTCCCTGCTCCAGGTGAACATTCCCAGCTCTCCCAACCTGGCTCCAGAGCAGAGGGGTTCCAGAATCCTGGAATTATGGAATGGTTTGGGTGGGAAGAGACCTTAAGGATCATCCCATCCCATCCCATCCCATCCCATCCCATCTAATTCCAAGGGCAGGGACCCCTTCCATGGCCCAGGTGGCTCCTGGGACACTCCCAGGGATGGAGCAGCCACAGCTCCTCTGGGAATTCCATCCCAGCCTCTCACCACCCTCCCAGTCAGGGATTCCTTCCCAAATTCCGTGTAAATCCCCCCTTTTCCAAGGGGAAGCCATTCCCTGTGTCCTGTCCCTCCGTCCCTTATCCCAAGTCCCTCTCCAGCTCCCCTGGAATGTTCTGGAAGGTCTCCCTGGAGCCTTCCCTGCTCCAGGTGAACATTCCCAGCTCTCCAGAGCAGAGGGGCTCCAGAATCCTGGAATTATGGAATGGTTTGGGTGGGGAGGGGCCTTAAGGATCATCCCATTCCCACCTCATTCCAAGGGCAGGGACACCTTCCGTGGCCCAGGTGGCTCCTGGGACACTCCCAGGGATGGAGCAGCCACAGCTTCCTCTGGGAATTCCATCCCAGCCCCTCAGAGGGCGGAATTCCGTCCCAGCATCCCACGTTTCGCTCGGATCTGCGTTCCGGAGGCGGCAGCAGCTGCTCCGGGAGCTGCTCATTTCCCAGTTCCGTGGGAGGTGTGAATTCCCGGGTTCCTCCGGCAGACGAATGTTTGTCTCCCCTTCCCAGGGCGAGAATCCCTTCACGGATGATCCGGAGGAGAAGGAGGAGCACGAGGAAGGAGAAGGAGGAGCCGGGAATGCCGAGGGAGGAGCGGAGGAGGAGAACAAGGACGAGGAGGAGAACCCGGAGGAGGAGGAGGAGGAGAACCCGGAGGAGGAGGAAAACAACCCCGAGGAGCGGAACGGGGAGGAGGAAAACAAGGATCCGGAGGAGAATCCCGAAAAAGAGGGGGAGGGAGAGGAGAATCCCAAAAAAGAGGGGACAGAGACAGAGCGGGAGCGCCGGGCGCAGACGGAGCCGGAGCGGAACTCCCCGAATCCAGAGGATCCAGAGGGAGCTCTCCCGGGGGAAGGGGAGCAGCAGCCGGAGGAGCAACAGGAGCAGGAGGAGGAGGAGGAGGAGGAGGGAAGCGAGGAAGGCCCCGAGGCCGTGGAATGAACCCGATGCCGGGGGAAGGACCCGACGTGTGTGTGTTGGATGTTCCGGATCCCAGTTGGACGTTCCGGATCCCGCCGTGTCCGTGAAATGTTTTCCGT
Organism: Chiroxiphia lanceolata; assembly: GCF_009829145.1. Taxonomy (NCBI): domain Eukaryota; kingdom Metazoa; phylum Chordata; class Aves; order Passeriformes; family Pipridae; genus Chiroxiphia; species Chiroxiphia lanceolata. The sequence continues at coordinate 343,430 of NW_022476524.1, forward strand.
TCTCGTCCCGCCGATCCCGCGTAGCCGGGGGAGCCTCTTCCCTGGAAAAGTGATTTGGGGTTTGGTTTCGTTTTTCTGGGGGGTTTTTTTTTTGGGAACTAGAGGAATTTTTTTTTTTTTTTTTTTTTTACGGAATCTCCACGTTTAGTCGCTAGTTTCGTGCGGTCTCTTGTTTTTTTTTTAGGTGGCTTTGTAGGAGATTTTTTCCTTTGGAGCATGTGCGGAAGCCGGAGCTGCTCCGGAGCCTCTTCCCCCCCGGGAACGGGAGCGTGTCCGTGTGGGTCGGGGCTGTGCCCTCGGCCCGGGCCGGCTGGGAATGGCAGCACTTCGGTTCCAGGGGGTTCCCTCGAGGCCCTCCGTGACTTCCCGTGACTGTAACGGCCCCATTCCCGATGTTTTCCCGGCCCTTTTCCCGCGGAGCGAAGCGTTCAGTGGTGTTGACGTCGTGTTGTTTGTGAACGGGTTTCATTTTCCAGGTCGATGTGTCGGTGGGTGGAGATAAAAAAAGGACTTACCCTGAGTTTATCCGCGGCTCTGCCTGAATTCCTGGCGTCCCAGGAAAGCCTGGGAGAGGTTGGAGCCGCTCCACAATCCCGGGTTTTGGCTTCCCTGCGTTTCCATCTCCGTGTTTGCCACCAGCTGGAGTTGTGGATTCTCCTTCCTGAGACGAGGGAGAAATGAGGGAATCGGTTCCCGTGGTGGGAAGGGACCTCAAAGCTCATCCCGTTCCACCCCTTCCAAGGACCAGGTCACTCCAATTCCCTGTGTCCTGTCCCTCCATCCCTTATCCCAAGTCCCTCTCCAGCTCCCCTGGAGCCCCTGGAATGTTCTGGAAGGTCCCTGCTCCAGGTGAACATTCCTAGCTCTCCCAGCCTGGCTCCGGAGCAGAGGGGTTCCAGAATCCTGGAATTATGGAATGGGGCTGGAAAAGGATGTGGAGCTTGAGGAAAACCAGGGGGGTGGTTCTGGACAAACTGAGGCCCAGCCTGGACCTCCTCACCCACCTCCTGCAGCCGCCGGTTGATTGGAAGGTGTTTTAATTCGGTTTTTGGGCAAACGTTGAGGAAAAAACTGCTGGAAAGCTGGGATGGGGATGGAGGATCCCATTGCTGGGAGGGGATGGGAATTGGGGACATTGAGAGGGGATGGGGGACATTGTGAGGGGGTGGAGGAAGGACATTGTCACTGTGAGGAGATGGAGATGGAGGGACATTGTCACTGTGAGGGGATGGAGGGACACTGTCGCTGTGAGGGGATGGAGATGGAGGGACATTGTCACTGTGAGGGGATGAGGGACATTGTCACTGTGAGGGGATGGGGATGAGGGACATTGTCACTGTGAGGGGACGGAGGAAAGAGTTGCTATGAGGGGACAGAGACATCATGGTTGCGAGGGGCTGGTTCACAGCCATCCCTCGGGTCAGTTCGGTCCCGGTGGGGTCCCGGTTGGAGTCGCTCCCGCCCCAGCCCCGGGGGCTCCATGGCGGCGCCCGCCTCCCCCTCAGCGCCGGCCCCGGGCGAGCCCCGCGCCGCAGCCCAATCAGGAGCGAGAACGGCTCTGATTGACAGGTGGGCGCGCCGGCGGCCCCCCGGGAAGGAAGAGCCTCCACCAATCGCATCGGGGGAGGGCCGCCGGGCCGGCCAATGGGAGCGACGGGCGGACCGCGCCTCTGGGCGAGCTCCGCCAATGGGAAGCTTCGTGGGCGGGCCCTCGCCGCTGAGGGGCCCAATGGGCGGCGGGCGCGGCGCGCGTGCGCAGTTGGCGCTCGGGTGAGCGGTGCGGCGGCGCCGGGCGGAGGCGGAGGCGGCGATGGAGCCGGGATACGGCGGTAGGTGCGGGGCGGCCCCGCGGCGCCGCCGCTCCCTCGGGCGGTGGCGGCTCAGTCCCGCCGCTGCCTCAGTACTGGCTCCGTTACCGGCTGGAGAACCGGGGGGGGGGAGCGCCGAGCCGTTGCGGGAAGCGCTGCGCCCGCCTCCCGTGAGGGACCTGCGCCGCTGATTGGCTGAGAACCCCGTCGCTCAGTGACGGGGCGCCGCTGATTGGTTGGACGGGCGCTATGGGGGGGGCTGTTCCCTGAGGGGAGCGCGGGGGGGGGGCGGAAATGGCGCCGGTCCCATTTCTGAAGACGACACAAAATGGCGGCTGCGGCCCCGCCCCCGCCGCGTGCGCCTCAGTTTCCCCCTCTCCTTCCCGGTCCCGCTGGTTGCGAACCCCGAGAGCCCTGTACCCTCCTCAGGGGGGTCCCATGTCCCCCTCAGGGGGTCGCATTCCCTCCTCAGCTTGGTCCCGTGTGTCCTCCTCAGGGAGACCCGTCCCCTCCTCAGGGAGCTCCCACTCCCCTCATGGGTCCCCCTTCCCGGATCCTCCCACTCGGATCCCACTGGGATCCCCCCATCAGGTCTCCCCCTGGATTCCCCCTCCTTGGATCTCCCCCGAAATCCCCTGTGGATCTCTGAATTCCCCCCTCGCCTCAGATCCCCTTCCCTGGATCCTCCCCGGGGGCGTCTTTGCCCCCCGAGGTGTTTCCTCACCCCCGGTGTAACAGCATCCAGCAAGGAACTGTCGATGGAAGCACCAGGGAGCGCGTGGGATCCCTCTGGAATCCCATCCGGGATTGCAGCAGCACCCAAAGGCTGTTGAGGCTCTTCAGCCTCCTTCCCTGGCCCGGGGGAAGGGATTTACGAGGGGAAAATCCCGTCCCCCTCCACCAAAAGGGTGTCGACTTCCTTGGCGTCATCGGGATCTGCGGATTCCGCTGGGATTTAACGTTCCTTTAAACCAAAATCGAGGATGCAGAGGTGGGAATTGGAAGCGAGTCACCGGAAAGGGAGTTTAACAGCTGGATATGGGTCATTTAAAGCCCCCGGATGGAGTTTATTTGGATGTCAGAGGACGGCATCCCAGGTCTGATCCGGCAGCATCCCAGAGCCTGGATCCTCTTCCCGCCTGGATTCATCCCTCCCTTTGCTTGTATCCACATTCACGGGCACAAAAGATTCCACATGGATGAATTTTCCTTCCAATTACGGACACAAAGATCCCACGAGGGCAGTTTTTCCTTCCCTGCTGACGGCACTTCCCTGGGTTTTATCCCCTAATCGGGATTGCAGCGGGATTTATAACTAATCCGGCTCCTGCCTCGCCTTCCCTCATCCCTCCACGTCCTGCAGGGATCCTTCAGAATTCATGGATACAACCCATGGACAGAAATCCTTCGGAATTCATGGATACAACCCATGGACAGAAAACCTTCAGAATTCATGGATACAACCCACGGACAGAGATCCTTCAGAATTCATGGATATAACCCATGGACAGAGATCCTTCAGAATTTATGGATATAACCCATGGACAGAGATCCTTCAGAATTTATGGATATAACCCATGGACAGAGATCCTTCAGAATTTATGGATATAACCCATGGACAGAGATCCTTCAGAATTCATGGATATATCCCATGGATAGAGATCCTTCAGAATTCATGGATATAACCCGTGGACAGAGATCCTTCAGAATTTATGGATATAACCCATGGACAGAGATCCTTCAGAATTCATGGATACAACCCGTGGACAGAAAACCTTCGGAATTCATGGATACAACCCATGGACAGAGATCCTTCAGAATTCATGGATACAACCCATGGACAGAAGACCTTCGGAATTCATGGATACAACCCATGGACAGAGATCCTTCAGAATTCATGGATATATCCCATGGACAGAGATCCTTCAGAATTCATGGATACAACCCACGGACAGAGATCCTTCAGAATTTATGGATATAACCCATGGACAGAGATCCTTCAGAATTTATGGATATAACCCATGGACAGAGATCCTTCAGAATTCATGGATACAACCCGTGGACAGAAAACCTTCGGAATTCATGGATACAACCCGGGGACAGAGATCCTTCGGAATTCATGGATACAACCCATGGACAGAGATCCTTCAGAATTCATGGATATATCCCATGGACAGAGATCCTTCAGAATTCATGGATACAACCCACGGACAGAGATCCTTCAGAATTTATGGATATAACCCATGGACAGAGATCCTTCAGAATTCATGGACACAACCCGTGGACAGAGATCCTTCAGAATTCATGGACACAACCCGTGGCCAAGGTGGGAATCTGAGCTCTCTGGCATCTCCTCCATCAAGTTTTTAGATCCTTTTCCGGCGTTTTCGCTGTTCTTTGGGAATAAAAACCAGGATTAAAATCCCCTTAAATGAGTGTTAAATCAGCCTGGGGGCTCTTTGTCGAGCGAGTCTGGAGGAAAAACTTGGGAGAGTTCAGGCACCTCCGAGTTATTCCCGAGAAAGATTCCGTTGGATTCATGGAATTAACGAGCTGCTTAATGAGGGATCTTCCCTTTGCCTCCCGGGACTGGGAAAGGAGCAAACCTCCAGCACGGCTTTAGAGGGGTTTTATCGTGGATTTTTCCCGTTTTATGGTATAAAAGCGAAGGAATTCTGAGAGTTTTGGGTTATCTGGGATTTTTTAAAAGGATACGGAAGCGGGAAAAGCAGCTTTGGTGTTTTGAATTCCGCGTCTGTTGAGGTTTTGGGGCCTGTTTAACCCCCAGCCTTGCGGGCCATAAATTGATTTAATTGCAGTAATTCCTCGTTCCCGGAGGGCAAACTCTTCTCCCCGGAGAAACTCCTGCCTGGAAATCAGGAATCATCACCCAGGGCACGCTCAGCTCCCTAAAATTCGCCTCTTGCTCCTTTCCATGTGGGTTTTTTTTTTCCCCTGCTTTGCTCTTAATTCCGTGTTTTTTATCCCGAGAGGCGGCGACGAGGATTCGCTCCGAGAGTTTTCCCTCGTGGGGACGTTTATGGAATGTTTAGTTCCACAATTAGTCACGGAGCCGTTAATTGGCGGTTGTTATCCCAGATCTCTGTCCCCGGGAAGAACGGGATAATGGCTCGGGAAACACCCCGGGACGTAAAACCAAGGAGCTTTATCCTGGAGAATCCCGAGGGACGGAGAGCCAGGATTCCTTTGGGCTGGAATTTGGGACGAGCAGCTTCTCTTTTCCTGGAGGTTCCGGGCAGGGCCGGGCTGGATTTGCCTCCCGGATCGACATTCCCAAGGTTTTCTTGGAAATGGCTTAAAGCTGGAAGTGGGGGGGGAGCTGGGGTTGGTTGGAAACACGGAGCTGCTGCCGGTTTGAGGATCCTGCCTGGAAAAACCTTTCCCTGCCTTGGCATCGCTTCCCTTTCCCGCTTTTGGGGATGATCCCGAAATCCCTGATTCCAGCCAGGGCTCGGGATCAGTGGAGATCACGGATTTGAATCCGTGTGGAGGATGGAGCTGAGCCTCGGCCGGAATTCCAAGCCCTGATCCCTCCCCAGGAGGCCAAGGAACGGCTGGAAAAGCCCATCCCGGCCTCTGGGAAAGCCCATCCCGAGGGAAAGGGGAGCTGAACTGGGAACAACCTCCCCGTGGTGATGGTGGGAAGGGGAATTGTCTGGGAATGGGTGTCCTGGTGGGATCTGTGTGTCCTGGTGGGATCTGCGGATCCTGGTGGGATCTGGGTGTCCTGGTGGGATCTCCTGTGGATCCTGGTGGGATCTCTGTGTCCTGATGGGATCTGTGGATCGTGGTGGGATCTGTTGATCCTGGTGGGATCTCCTTTGTATCCTGATGGGATCTCCTGTGGATCCTGGTGGGATCTCTTGTGGATCCTGGTGGGATCTCCTGTGGATCCTGGTGGGATCTGTGTGTCCTGATGGGATCTCCTGTGTGTCCTGATGGGATCTCCTGTGGATCCTGATGGGATCTCCTGTGGATCCTGATGGGATCTCCTGTGGATCCTGGTGGGATCTGTGTGTCCTGATGGGATCTCCTGTGGATCCTGATGGGATCTCCTGTGGATCCTGATGGGATCTCCTGTGGATCCTGGTGGGATCTGTGTGTCCTGGTGGGATCTGTGGATCCTGATGGGATCTCCTGTGGATCCTGATGAGATCTCCTGTGGATCCTGGTGGGATCTGTGGATCCTGGTGGGATCTGTGGATCCTGGTGGGATCTCCTGTGGATCCTGATGGGATCTCCTGTGGATCCTGCTGGGATCTGTCTGTCCTGATGGGATCTGTGTGTCCTGGTGGGATCTGTGGATCCTGATGGGATCTCCTGTGGATCCTGATGAGATCTCCTGTGGATCCTGGTGGGATCTGTGGATCCTGGTGGGATCTCCTGTGGATCCTGATGGGATCTCCTGTGGATCCTGCTGGGATCTGTCTGTCCTGATGGGATCTGTGGATCCTGGTGGGATCTCCTTTCTATCCTGATGGGATCTCCTGTGGATCCTGGTGGGATCTGTGTACCCTGGTGGGATCTGTGGATCCTGGTGGGATCTGTGTGTCCTGGTGGGATCTGTTGATCCTGGTGGGATCTCCTTTGTATCCTGATGGGATCTGTGGATCCTGGTGGGATCATCTGTGGATCCTGGTGGGATCATCTGTGTGTCCTGATGGGATCTGTGTGTCCTGATGGGATCTTTGGATCCTGATGGGATCTCCTGTGGATCCTGGTGGGATCTGTGTGTCCTGATGGGATCTTTGGATCCTGATGGGATCTCCTGTGGATCCTGGTGGGATCTGTCTGTCCTGATGGGATCTGTGGATCCTGGTGGGATCTCCTGTGTGTCCTAATGGGATCTGTGGATCCTGATGGGATCTGTGGATCCTGATGGGATCTTGTGGATCCTGGTGGGATCTCCTGCCTGTCCTGGCCCTTCCCTGTTTCTCCCACCCCCAAAGGAGCTTCCCTCGCCGCCGGTCCTGGGGAGAGCGGATCTGTGGCTCCTCGTTAACACAAAGCTCTTAATTAGTGCCGGGAAGCTCAGGGAGCTCGAAGGCTCCTCGTTAACACAAAGCTCTTAATTAGTGCCGGGAAGCTCAGGGAGCTCGGGGTGTTTCATCCAGCTGGGATCTCCCCCCGGGATCCCCGACATTCCCGAGGGAAAAGGGAGGCTCCTGCCGCCGTATCCCAACGGGAACATCCCTTCCCCGGCGCCCGGGAGGGTTTATCCCGGCGCAACTCCGTCATTCCCTGGAATCCACGGAATCCTGCTTTCCCTCCCGGAACATCCCCTCGACCTTTCGGTCGGGGCCTTTCCCAACGTGGGATCGCAGCTGGAATTGGAGACTTTGTTGGGATTGGGGTCGGGAAGGGCAGGAACAGCCCCTCCCCCCGCTCACGGCTCCGCTCTTTTCCCAGGATACGGCACCTGGAGCGCCGGGACCACCAACACGCAGGGTGAGTTTGGGGGACCCCCCCTTGGCTTCCCCCCTTTTCCCGTTCCCTGCCCAGGCTCCAGCCCCTTTTCCCGTCGGGATTTGGGGCTTTGGCAGCTGAAATTCCCTTTTTTCTCTGTCCTGCCCAGGTTCCTACGCCACGAACGCCGCCAGCTGGCAAGGTGGGGGTGCGGAATCCCGGGATTTGGGGGGCGGGAATCCTGGGATTTGGGTGGCAGAATCCTCAGATTTCGGTGGCGGAATCCTGGGATTTGGGTGGGCAGAATCCTGGGATTTTGGGGGCAGAATCCCAGGATTTGAGGGGCAGGAATCCCGGGATTTGGGGGGCAGAATCTCGGGATTTGGGGGGCAGAATCCCGGGATTTGGGTGGGCAGAATCCTGGGATTTGGGTGTGCAGAATCCCAGGATTTGGGGGACAGGAATCCCGGGATTTGGGGGGCAGAATCCCGTGTTTATAACACTTTAATATCAATTTATTTTATGATATCAAATCCCTTTAGTCTTTATAATATTAATGTCATGTTAAATTTATTAAAATATATTAATATATAATATATATTAAAAGTGTTTATAACACTTTAATATCAGTTTAATTTATGATATAAAATATTTTCAGTCTTTATAATATTAAAAAGTGTTTATAACACTTTAATATCAATTTATTTATATATCAAATCCCTTTAGTCTTTATAATATTAATGTCATGTTAAATTTATTAAGATATATTAATATATATATATATTAAAAGTGTTTATAACACTTTAATATCAATTTATTTTATGATATCAAATACCTTTAGTCTTTATTATATTAATATTATGTTAAATTTATTAAAATATATTAATATATAATATATATTAAAAGTGTTTATAACACTTTAATATCAATATATTTTATTTTATCAAATACCTTTAGTCTTTATAATATTAAAAAGTACTTATAACACTTTAATATCAATATATTTTATATATTAAATACCTTTCGTTTATATAATATTAAAGAATTTTCATAACATTTTAACATCAATATATTGGAGATTGAATACTTTTAGTCTTTTATAATATTAAAAAGTGCTTATAACACTTTAATATCAATATATTTTTTTGTATCAAATACCTTTAGTTTTTTTAATATTAAAAAGTGTTCATAGCACTTCAATATCAATATATTGTGATATCAAATACCTTTGTTTTTTATGACATTAAAGAGATTTTATAACATTTTATTATCATTATATTAAGAGACTAAATACTTTTATTCTTTACAATATTAAAGTGTTTATAACACTTCATTATCAATAAATTATGGTACCAAATACCTTTGTTTTTTATAACCTTAAAGAGATTTTATAACATTTTATTATCACTATATTAGGAGACTAAATACTTTTATTCTTTACAATATTAAAGTGTTTATAGCACTTCAATATCAATATATTGTGATACCAAATACCTTTGTTTTTTATAACATTAAAGAGATTTTATAACATTTTATTATCATTATATTACGAGACTAAATATTTTATTCTTTACGACCTTAAAAAGTCTTTATGACCTTTGACCCCCGGGGTATTTTAGAGCGTAAACCCTGATTTAACCTTTATAATTAATGATCCCAACGATAATTATGATAATTATAATAATTTAAAGTTGGTTTTTGGGTGTGTCCCCCCCTCCCCAGGTTATGAGGGCTACGATTATTACACCCCCCAGAGCTCGGCCGCTCCCGCCGCCGCCTCCTACCCCTACGGAGCCGCTTCCGGAGCCTGGGAGCCTCCCAAGCCTTCGGAGCTGGGCCTCAACTCCGACGGAACCGGAGCCGGCGCCTACGGAGCCGACGGAGCCGGCCCGGAAAATTCCGACTCCATCATCGCCAAGATCAACCAGCGCCTGGACATGATGTCCAAGGAGGGAAGCGCCGGAGCCGCCGAGGGGATGGAGGAGCACGAGGGGTGAGCGGAGGGAGGGCGGGAGAGGGGCGGGAGAACGGGAATATGAACGGGAAGAGGGGCGGGAGAACGGGAATATTAACGGAGAGTGAGGGGAGAACGGGAGAGGGATGGAGAAATGGGAGAGGGACGGGAGAACGGGAGAGGGACGGAGAACAGGAGAGTGGACGGGAGAACGGGAGAGGGACGGGAGAACGGGAGAGGGATTGAGAATGGGAGAGGGACGGGAGAACGGAGAGGGACGGGAGAAACAGGAGAGGGACGGGAGAACGGGAGAGGGACGGGAGAACGGGAATATTAACGGGAGAGGGGCGGGAGAACGGGAGAGGGACGGTGAGAACGGAGAGGATGGGATAACGGGAGAGTGAAGGGATAATGGGAACATTCCCAGGAGAGTGATGGGAATAACGGGAGAAGGTGACGGGAGAACGGGAGAGGGATGGGATAACTGGAGAGTGATGGGATAACGGGAGAGGGATGGGATAACGGGAGAGTGATGGGATAACGGGAACATTCCCAGGAGGGTGATGGGATAACGGGAGAGGGACGGGAGAACGGGAGAGGGACGGGATAATGGGAGAGGGATGGGATAACGGGAGGGATGGGATATACGGGAGAGTGAAGGGATAACGGGAGAGTGATGGATAACGGGAACATTCCCGGGGAGTGATGGGATAACAGGAGAGGGACGGGATAACGGGAGAGGGATGGGATAAGAGGAGAGGGACGGGATACGGGAGAGGGACGGGATAATGGGAGAGGGACGGGATAACGGGAATATTCCCGGGAGAGTGAGGGGATAATGGGAATATTAACGGGAGAGTGACGGGGAGAACGGGAGGAGGGACGGGATAATGGGAACATTCCCGGGAGAGGTGACGGGATAACGGGAGAGGTGATGGGATAACAGGAGAGGGACGGGAGGAACGGGAACATTCCCAGGAGAGTGACGGGGATAACGGGAGAGTGATGGGATAACGGGAGAGTGATGAGATAACGGGAGAGTGATGGGATAACGGGAACATTCCCGGGAGAGTGCTGGGATAACAGGAGCATTCCCGGGATACTGCTGGGATAACAGGAGCATTCCCGGGATACTGCTGGGATGACAGGAGCACCAGGGGTGGGACATTCCCGGGATACTGCTGGGATAACAGGAGCATTCCTGGGATAGTGCTGGGATAACAGGAGCACCAGGGGTGGGACATTCCCGGGATACTGCTGGGATAACAGGAGCCCCGGGGCTGGGCAGCGATTCCAGTCCCTGACCTCTCTTCCCTCTCTCCCCCCGGCAGCTCCTTCCGCTTCGAGTCGTTCGACTCGTACGACTCCCGCTCGTCGCTGGGCGAGCGCGACCTTTACCGGGCCGGCTACTCCGACTACGGCGACGCCGAGCGCGGGGACTCCTTCGGCGCCGGCTCCCACTTCGACTCCCGGCGGGAGCAGCCGCCGCGGAGCCGCGGGGAACGGCTTCGGGCTCCTGCGGGGCCGGGGGCAGAACCGGGCCCAGAGCCGCGGCCGCCTGGGCGCCTTCGGCCGCCCGAGGGATTCCCGCCCTCCTCCAGTCCGAGCGCCTGTAGGCCCGTTGGAAACGAGCTCAACTACCTGGGGAAGCCGCGCGCGGGATGGCGGCGCCGGCGCCAACCGGCGGCATCCCCTTCTCCAAGCCCTGGTGCCCGAGTACGGCGACTACGGCGATACGGCGACTACGGCGGCGACTACGGGACTACGGGGGACTACGGGGATTACGGGGACTACGGGGACTACGGAGGACTACGGAGATGGCATGGGGATGGGGCGCTACGGCAACGCGCCTACGGGATGGGCCGGCAGCGCAACAGGGACAGGATGGGACGGCCCCCTGGCACGGGAACACCCTCGCGTGAGTCCGGGAACGGGGGATGGGGGGTTGGTGTGGCCCGGGGGGTTGGGGGTGGGGGGGGGAATTCCTGGGAGAAGGAGGCGTTGGAGGTGGACTTCCTTGGAGAAGTGGAGTTGGTTTGTGGGGGTGGAATTCCTGGGAGAAGGAGGAGTTGGAGGTGGAATTCCTTGGAGAAGGTGGAGTTGGTTTGTGGGGGGTGGAATTCCTGGGAGAAGGAGGAGTTGCAGGTGGAATTCCTGGGAGAAGGAGGAGTTGGGTCATGGGGGGTTGGGGGTGGAATTCCTGGGAGAAGGGGGAGTTGGTTTTGGGGGGGGTTGGGGGTGGAATTCCTGGGAGAAGGAGGAGTTGCAGGTGGAATTGCTTGGAGAAGGAGGAGTTGGTTTGTGGGGGGGGGTTGGGGGTGGAATTCCTTGGAGAAGGAGAAGTTGGTTTGTTGGGGGTGGAATTCCTTGGAGAAGGAGGAGCTGGGTCATGGGGGTTCCAGCCGTGTCCCGGGAGGTTGGGGGTGGAATTCCTTGGAGAAGGAAGAGTTGGTTCATGGGGGGTTGGGGGTGGAATTCCTGGGAGAAAGGGGGAGTTGGTTTGGGGGGGGTTGGGGGTGGAATTCCTCGGAGAAGGAGGAGTTGCAGGTGGAATTCCTTGGAGAAGGAGGAGTTGGTTTGTTGGGGGTTGGGGGGGAATTCCTTGGAGAAGGAGGAGTGGTTCATGGGGGTCTGGTTTGTGTCCCGGGGGGTTGGGGGTGGAATTCCTTGGAGAAGGAGGAGTTGGTTTGTGGGGGGTGGAAGTGGAATTCCTGGGAGAAGGTGGAGTTGGTTTGTGGGGGGTTGGAGGTGGAATTCCTGGAGAAGGAAGAGTTGGTTCATGGGGGGTTGGAGGTGGAATTCCTTGGAGAAGGAGGAGTTGGTTCATGGAGTTCTGGCCATGTCCTGGGGGGGGGTTGGAGGCGGAATTCCTTGGAGGAGTTGCTTCCTGGGGATTCTGGTTGTGTCCTGGGGGTTTGGGGGTGGAATCCTTGGAGAAGGAGGAGTTGTTTGTGGGGGGTTGGAAGTGGAATTCCTGGGAGAAGGAGGAGTTTGTTCGTGGGGGGTTGGGGGTGGAATTCCTTGGAGAGGAGGAGTTGGTCCTGGGGGGTTGGAGGTGGAATTCCTTGGAGAAGGAGGAGTTGGTTTGTGGAGGGTTGGAGGTGGAATTCCTTGGAGAAGGAGGAGTTGGTTCCTGGGGGGTTGGAGGTGGAATTCCTTGGAGAAGGAGGAGTTGGTTCCTGGGGGGTTGGAGGTGAATTCCTTGGAGAAGGAGAAGTTGGTTTGTGGGAGGTTGGGGGGTGGAATTCCTTGGAGAAGGAGAAGTTGGTTCATGGGGGTTCTGCCTTGGAATGATTCGGGTCTTCCTGGGGCCAGCGGGACATCCTGGAGTTGGTTCATACCCATGGAACAGCCCCTGAGGGCCCATCCCATCCCAAATTCCCAAATCTGCTCTCCAGGGTCACAGAACAGCCTGGAAGTGCTCAATCCATCCCAAATCTGCTCACCCCATCCCAAATCTGCTCACCTCATCCCAAATCCGCTGATCCCATCCCAAATCCACTCACCCCATCCCAAATCTTGCTCACCTCATCCCAAATCTGCTCTCCTGGGGCACAAACAGCCTGGGAGTGCTCAATCCATCCCAAATCTGCTCACCCCATCCCAAATCCGCTCTCCAGGAACATAAAACAGTCTGGGAGTGCTCATCCCATCCCAAATTCTGCTCACCCCATCCCAATGTGCTCATTCCTATCCCAAATCCACTCACCTCATCCCAAATCTGCTCACCTCATCCCAAATCTGCTCTCCTGGGGCACAAAACAGCCTGGGAGTGCTCAATCCATCCCAAATCTGCTCATCTCATCCCAAATCCACTCTCCAGGAACATAAAACAGTCTGGGAGTGCTCATCCCATCCCAAATCTGCTCACCCCATCCCAAATCTGCTCATCCTATCCCAAATCCACTCACCCCATCCCAAATCTGCTCACTCATCCCAAATCTGCTCTCCTGGGGCACAAAACAGCCTGGGAGTGCTCAATCCATCCCAAATCTGCTCACCCCATCCCAAATCTGCTCTCCAGGAACATAAAACAGTCTGGGAGTGCTCATCCCATCCCAAATCTGCTCACCCCATCCCAAATGTGCTCATCCTATCCCAAATCCACTCAACCCATCCCAAATCTGCTCACCTCATCCCAAATCTGCTCTCCTGGGGCACAAAACAGCCTGGGAGTGCTCAATCCATCCCAAATCTGCTCACCCCATCCCAAATCCGCTCTCCAGGAACATAAACAGTCTGGGAGTGCTCATCCCATCCCAAATCTGCTCACCCCATCCCAAATGTGCTCATCCTATCCCAAATCCACTCACCTCATCCCAAATCTGCTCACCTCATCCAAATCTGCTCTCCTGGGGCACAAAACAGCCTGGGAGTGCTCAATCCATCCCAAATCTGCTCACCCCATCCCAAATCCGCTCTCCAGGAACATAAAACAGTCTGGGAGTGCTCAATCCATCCCAAATCTGCTCATCCCATCCCAAATCTGCTCATCTCATCCCAAATCCACTCTCCAGGGACACATAAAACAACTCCACCCCATCCCGAATCCGCTCTCCAGGGACGTGAAATAGATTGGGAGTGCTCAATCCATCCCAAATCCGCTCATCCCATCCCAAACCCGCTCTCCAGGGACACAACACCATCCACGGAATCCTTTCCCAAAGCCCCCACCAACCCTGCAGGATCCCGGAATTCCCACTTCCCCCGGGAAGCGTCGAGGCCGGGTGGGAACTCTTTGACTTTCCCGCTCCTTTAGCGCCTGGAATTTGACTGATCCAAGGATTTCTCCCCCCCCCTTTAGCCCAAGAGAAGAGGCTTCCGGAGCCGCTCCGGAGGCCGCTCCGACGGGGGAAGGGGGTCGGAAGCGGAAGCAATCCCAGAGCGGGACGATCCCGAGGCCAAACAGCCCGGACCGACAGCGAGGGCGACGACTCCGACACGGTACGGCCCCGGAATCGTCCCCAAGCCACCCTTTTCCCGGGATTTCAGGGGGGTTTTCCCGCCTCTCCCAGGGTTTTATCCCATTCCGGAGCTGCTTCTCCACACACTGAGTTGTTTCCCCTTTTTCCCGCAGCGGATGAGGGAGAAGGGGAGGAAAAATCCGGGGATGAAGGCGACAAAGGTGTAAGTGACTCCAGCCTCCAGCTCCAGGGGAAATGTGGGAATGTTGGAGCTGCTCCGGGGGGGGAGTTGGGAGATGGAAAATCCCCCAGAAATAGCGTTGGGAGCCCTTGAAGGATTTGCTCCTCGGAATTCCACGGGGATCACGGGTGGATTCACTGCACTGAGGGGTCTGGGAAGCTCTGGGAGTGGGAAAGTTGGGATCCTGGAGTGGGGAAAGTTGGGATTTTGTGCCTGGATGAGGCTCCTTAGGGCTGAATCTCAATTTAGGGAGGGGTTTCCAGGTGGGATTTGGATCCTGGGAGGCAGTTTTGGGATCCAGGAGTGGGAAAGTTGGGATGCTGCAGTGGGAAAGTTGGGATCCTGAAATGGGAAAGTTGGGATTCTGTGCCTGGATGAGGCTCCTTAGGGTTGAATCCCAATTTAGGGAGGGGTTTCCGGGTGGGATTTGGATCCTGGGGGCAGTTTTGGGGATCCTGGAGTGGGAAAGTTGGGATCCTAGAGTGGGAAAATTGGGATCTTTTGCCTGGATGTGTCTCCTGGGGAGGCTCCTTGGGGCTGAATCCCAATTTAGGGAGGGATTTCCAGGCGGGATTTGGATCCTGGGGCAGTTTTGGGCTCCTGGAGTGGGAAAGTTGGGATCTGGAATGGGAAAGTTGGGATTCTGTGCCTGGATGAGGCTCCTTAGGGCTGAATCCCAATTTAGGGAGAGGATTCCAGGTGGGATTTGGATCCTGGGGGGGCAGTTTGGGATCCTGGAGTGGGAAAGTTGGGATCCTGCAGTGGGAAAGTTGGGATCCTGAAATGGAAAGTTGGGATTCTGCTCCTGGATGTGGCTCCTGGGGAGGCTCCTTAGGGCTGAATCCCAATTTAGGGAGAGGATCCAGGTGGGATTTGGATCCTGGGGGCAGTTTTGGGCTCCTGGAGTGGGAAAGTTGGGATCCTGCAGTGGGAAAGTTGGGATCCTGAAATGGGAAAGTTGGGATTCTGTGCCTGGATGAGGCTCCTTAGGGTTGAATCCCAATTTAGGGAGGGGTTTCCGGGTGGGATTGGATCCTGGGGGGCAGTTTTGGGATCCTGGAGTGGGAAAGTTGGGATCCTACCCCTGGATGAGGCTCCTTAGGGCTGAATCCCAATTTAGGGAGGGATTTCCAGGCAGGATTTGGATCCTGGGGGGCAGTTTTGGGCTCTGGAAAGCTCTTGGAGTGGGAAATTTGGGATCCTGGAGTGGGAAAGTTGGGATTCTGCTCCTGGATGTGGCGGCCTGGGGAGGCTCCTTGGGGCTGAATCCCAATTTAGGGAGGGGTTTCCGGGTGGGATTTGGATCCTGGGGGGCAGTTTTGGGCTCTGGAAAGCTCTTGGAGTGGGAAAGTTGGGATCCTGGAGTGGGAAAGTTGGGATCCTGCCCCTGGATGTGGCTCCTGGGGAGGCTCCTTGGGGCTGAATCCCAATTTAGGGAGGGGTTTCCAGGTGGGATTGGATCCTGGGGGGCAGTTTTGGGCTCTGCAGATCCAGGAAAATGAGGGGCTGGGGGAGATTTAGGTTGGATTTCGGGGGAAAATTCCTTCCTGGAAAGGGTTGGAAGGGGCTGCCCCGGGCAGGGCTGGAATCCCATCCCTGGAAGTCCCAAAAAACACCTGGATGTGCCCATTGGGGGAGGGGACACAGCTCAGGGGTGACCTTGGAAGTGCCGGGTTGGGCTGGATGATCCCAAAGCTCTTTTCCAACCTTCATTCCATGACACGGATCCCTAATCCACGGAATCCGAGTGTTTTTATCCCCATCCCTGAAAACGAGGGGCGTCGAATCCCGGAAGGACCCGAGGGAATTCCCGGAAGGAATAACCCCAGGATCTCTTTGTGCTTCTCTTTCCAGGAGAACCGGAACGGGGGGGGATTGGGAGGAGCCGGGGGGGGGGGTCTCCCCCCATTCCCGGGGTCCTCCTGGAATGATCACCGCTCCGTCTCCGTCCGCTTCCCGCCGGGACACACCACAAGCTCCACTTGGGATCCCATCAGCGATCCAGGTTGCTGCCCATCCCGGCACGTGGAATTGCCCCCCCCCCGGAGAAGCGGGAAGTGCCCAAACCACGTGGATGCTTCCCTGATTCCCGCGGCGTTCCTTGATTTCCCTGCTTGGAGAACGCGGCCAGGCGGAGGAGGAATGTCCTGATCCCAAGGGATTTTCCATGGGGGCTTCGCCCCTCCCCCCCCCCCCGGGATCCCCCTGCTTTGGTTGATTCCTTTAATTAGGTGGGAATTCAGGTGTATCAAACAATCCCAGGAGTTAATCCAGGGAAAGGCAGTTTTTTCCTGGGAACAAGGGGGGGGAATTATCCAATAATTATCCAATAATTATCCAATAATTATCCAATTATCCACTTCCCAACTCGGAGTTTTCCGCCCCAAAACGGGGCAGAGTTTCGCTCTTTTCCTTCCTTTTTTACTTTCCTGATCATTCTCAAGGAATTATTAGAGGTTATCCAGGAATTCCCGAGGAATTCTCGGGAGGGTGACGTGAGGATCAGATCCCAAACCGTCCCCAGGGAAGCGGAACCGCCGGAGCTCCGGGATCTCCCGGGATTTGGGGCTTCACTTTGGGAGCGGCTTTTTTGGCCTCGGGGAAAAAAAGGGCGGAACAGGGAAAAAAAAATAGGAATTTTGGGGCAGAAAGCAGGAAATTCCCTCCAGGAGAGGAGATAGAGGGGTCTGGAAAAGTCAGGGCTCTTCCCGTTCTCCCTCTCCTGGTTTGGGAGTCAATAACTCCTGGAAAACTCGGGAAGAGGTCGGAACTTGGGAGAGATTCCGGAGCTTGAGGGAAGTCGGGAGAGCAAAGAGATTCCCCCAAATCAAGGGTTTTGGGCCCCAAAATCCCGGGAATAATTGCAGAACAGCAGGAAATTCCCTCCAGGAGAGGAGATGGAGGGGTCTGGAAAAGTCAGGGCTCTTCCCGTTCTCCCTCTCCTGGTTTGGGAGTCGGAAAACTTGGGAAGAGGTTGGAACTGGGAGAGATTCTGGAGCTTGATGGAAGTCGGGAGAGCAAAGAGATTCCCCCAAATCCAGGGGTTTGGGCCCCAAAATCCGGGAATAATTGGCAGAAAACAGGAATTCCCTCCAGGAGAGGAGATAGAGGGGTCTGGAAAAGTCAGGGCTCTTCCCGTTCTCCCTCTCCCGGTTTGGGAGTCAATAACTCCTGGAAAACTCGGGAAGAGGTCAGAACTTGGGAGAGATTCCGGAGCTTGAGGGAAGTCGGGAGAGCAAAGAGATTCCCCCGAATCCAAGGGGTTTGGGCCCCAAAATCCTGGGAATAACTGGGATTGATTCCCGCAGCATCCGGGACGGCGGCGAGGACGACGACGAGGAGGTGAAGAAGAAGAGGGAGAAAGCAAGCGGAGAAGGGATCGGATGCGGGATCGGGCCATGGACAGGTGAGCACAGGGATCAGCCAGGAGCGGGAATTCCTGGGAATAACAGGGATTCCCCCTGCGCCAAGGAGTGGGAGAAATCCGCCGGGCTGTGGCGTTTGGGGGCCGGTCGTTCGGGATTTCGGGAGGGGCTTTCCCCGGTTTTTGGGTGGTTGGGATGAGGAGGTGCCAAGGGGGGGTGAGAGGTGGACGGGAAGGGATGTTAATGATCCAAGGAGGGAATTAAACATGGAAGAACCGGCGTTCCTGTGGATTGGAATGGCTGGTAATGATCAGGAGGGGAATTAAAGGTGGAATAACCGGCATTCCTGGATCTTGAGGCATTCCCGGATCACGGGGCATTCCTGGATCCTGGGGCATTCCTGAATCCCAGGGCATTCCCATATCCCAGGGTATTCCTGGATCCCAGGGTATTCCTGGATCCCAGGGCATCCCATATCCCAGGGTATTCCTGGATCCCCAGGGTATTCCTGGATCCCAGGGCATTCCCATATCCCAGAGTATTCCTGGATCCCAGAGCATTCCTGGATCCTGGGGCTTCCCATATCCCAGGGTATTCCATATCCCAGGGTATTCCTGGATCCCAGGATATTCCTGGATCCCAGGGCATTCCTGGATCCTGGGGCATTCCTGGATCCCAGGGCATTCCTGGATCCTGGGACCATTCCCGTGTCCTGGGGCATTCCTGGATCCCAGGGCATTCCTGGATCCCGGAGCATTCCTGGATCCTGGGGCATTCCAGTTTGTTCCTCATTCCCAGTTATTCCAGGATCCAGTTTCCTCATTCCCACTGTTATTCCAGGATCCAGTTTGTTCCTCATTCCCAGTTATTCCAGGATCCAGTTCCCCTGTTCCTCATTCCCTCTGTAATTCCAGGATCCTGTTCCCCTGTTCCTCATTCCCAGTGTCATTCCAGGATCCAGTTTGTTCCTCATTCCCAGTGTCATTCCAGGATCCAGTTCCCCTGTCCCTCATTCCCAGTGTCATTCCAGGATCCAGTTCGCCTGTTCCGTCTGCAAATTCCGGAGTTTTGAGGACGAGGAGATCCAGAGGCACCTCCAGAGCAAATTCCACAAGGAGACCCTTCGCTACATCGGCACCAAACTGCCCGACAAGACCGTGGAGTTCCTGCAGGTGGGAATTCCGGCCTTCACTTGGGAATTCCAGACTTAATTGGGGAATTCCAGCCTTCACTTGGGAATTCCGGCCTTCACTTGGGAATTCCAGCCTTAATTTGGGGAATTCCAGCCTTAATTGGGAATTCCAGCCTTAATTTGGGGAATTCCAGCTTCATTTGGGAATCCCATCCTTTATTTGGGATTTCCAGCCTTTATTTGGGAATTCCGGTCTTCAGTTGGGGAATTCCAGCCCTCAGTTGGGAATTCTGGCCTTAATTTGGGAATTCCAGCCTTCATTTGGGATTTCCAGCATTCATTTGGGAATCCCATCCTTTATTTCGTTATTCCGGCCTTAATTTGGGAATTCCAGCCTTAATTTGGGAATTCCAGCCTTCATTTGGGAATCCCAGCTTTAATTTGGGATTTCCAGCCTTCATTTGAGAATTCCAGCCTTAATTTGGGAATTCCAGCCTTAATTTAGGAATCCCATCCCTTTATTTGGGATTTCCAGCCTTCATTTGGGAATTCTGGCCTTAATTTGGGGAATTCCGGCCTTCATTTGGGATTTCCAGCCTTCATTTGGGGAATTCCAGCCTTCATTGGGAAATTCCGGCATTAATTTGGGGAATTCCAGCCTTCATTGGGATTTCCAGCATTCATTTGGGAAATCCCATCCTTTATTTCGTTATTCCGGCCCTTAATTGGGAATTCCAGCCTTAATTTGGGATTTCCAGCCTTAATTTGGGAATTCCAGCCTTCATTTGGGATTTCCAGCCTTATTTGGGAATTCTGGTCTTAATTTGGGGAATTCCAGCCATAATTTGGGAATTCCAGCCTTAATTTGAGAATCCCATCCTTTATTTTGGGATTTCCAGCCTTAATTTGGGAAATCCCATCCTTTATTTGGGATTTCCAGCTTTATTTGGGATTTCCAGCCTTAAGTTGGGAATCCCATCCTTTATTTGGGATTTCCAGCCTTCATTTGGGAATTCTGCCTTAATTTGGGAATTCCGGCCTTAATTTGGGAATTCCAGACTTAATTGGGGAATTCCAGCCTTAATTTGGGAATTCCAGCCTTCATTTGGGATTTCCAGTTTTAATTTGGGGAATTCCAGCCTTCATTTGGGGAATTCCAGACTTAATTGGGAATTCCAGCCTTCATTGGGATTTCCAGCCTTCATTTGGGATTTCCAGCTTTAATTGGGGATTTCCAGCCTTCATTTGGGAATTCCGGCCTTCATTTGGGAATTCTGGTCTTAATTGGGAATTCCAGCCTTCATTTGGGAATCCCATCCTTTATTTGGGATTTCCAGCCTTTATTTGGGAATTCTGGTCTTCAGTTGGGAATTCCAGCCCTCAGTTGGGAATTCTGCCTTAATTTGGGAATTCCAGCCTTCATTTGGGATTTCCAGCATTCATTTGGGAATCCCTCCTTTATTTCGTTATTCCGGCCTTAATTTGGGAATTCCAGCCTAATTTGGGGAATTCCAGCCTTCATTTGGGAATCCCAGCTTTAATTTGGGAATTCCAGCCTTCATTTGAGAATTCCAGCCTTAATTTGGGAATTCCAGCCTTAATTTAGGAATCCCATCCTTTATTTGGGATTTCCAGCCTTCATTTGGGAATCCCAGCCTTAATTTGGGAATTCTGGCCTTAATTTGGGAATTCCAGCCTTCATTTGGGAATTCTGGCCTTAATTGGGAATTCCAGCCTTCATTTGGGATTTCCAGTTTTAATTTGGGGAATTCCAGCCTTCATTTGGGGAATCCCATCCTTATTTGGATTTCCAGTCTTTATTTGGGATTTCCAGTTTTAATTTGGGAATTCCAGCCTTCATTTGGGGAATTCCAGACTTAATTTGGGAATTCCAGCCTTCATTTGGGATTTCCAGCCTTCATTTTGGGATTTCCAGCTTAATTTGGATTTCCAGCCTTCATTTGGGAATTCCGGCCTTCATTGGGAATTCTGGTCTTAATTTGGGGAATTCCAGCCTTCATTTGGGAATCCCATCCTTTATTGGGATTCCAGCCTTTATTTGGGAATTCCGGTCTTCAGTTGGGGAATTCCAGCCTTCAGTTGGGAATTCTGGCCTTAATTTGGGAATTCCAGCCTTCATTTGGGATTTCCAGCATTCATTTGGGAATCCATCCTTTATTTCGTTATTCCGGCCTTCATTTGGGAATTCCAGCCTTAATTGGGAATTCCAGCCTTCATTTGGGAATCCCCAGCTTTAATTTGGGATTTCCAGCCTTCATTTGAGAATTCCAGCCTTAATTTGGGAATTCCAGCCTTAATTTAGGAATCCCATCCTTTATTTGGGATTTCCAGCCTTCATTGGGAATCCCAGCCGTAATTTGGGAATTTTGGCCTTTATTTGGGAATTCCAGCCTTCATTGGGAATTCTGGCCTTAATTTGGGAATTCCAGCCTTCATTTGGGATTTCCAGTTTTAATTTGGGGAATTTCCAGCCTTCATTTGGGGAATCCCATCCTTTATTTGGGATTTCAGTCTTTATTTGGGATTTCCAGCCTTTATTTGGGATTTCCAGCCTTCATTTGGGAATTCTGGCCTTAATTTGGGAATTCCGGCCTTAATTTGGGAATTCCAGACTTAATTGGGGAATTCCAGCCTTAATTGGGAATCCCATCCTTTATTTGGGATTTCCAGCCTTCATTTGGAAGGCTTAACTCACCGGATTTTCCGGACTTAACATGTGGGATTTCAAGGCTTAACATTGTGACATTTTTAGGATTGATTTGGGATTTTTCCAGGCTGGATTTGGAATTTTCCAGTTGCAGGATTTTTTCAGGTTGGAGTTCGGATTTCTGGGGATTAAGATTTGGGGGCATTCCCCAGGATTTGGGGGCATTCCCCAAGGATTTAGAGACCATTCCTCAAGGATTTGGGGGCATTCCTCAAGGATTTAGGGGCATTCCCTAAGAATTTGCGGGCATTCCCAAGGATTTGGGGGCATTCCCCAAGGATTTAGGGGCATTCCCCAAGGATTTAGGGGCATTCCTCAAGGATTTGAGGACATTCCCTAAGAATTTGAGGACATTCCCTAAGAATTTAGGGGCATTCCCCAAGGATTTAAGGGCATTCCCAAGGATTTAGTGCATTCCCAAGGATCTGGCGGCATTCCCCAAGGATTTAGAGACATCCTCAAGGATTTAAGGGCATTCCTGAAGGATTTGGGGGCATTCCTTAAGGATTTAGGGACATTCCGCATGGATTTAGGGATCTCCCCCCAGGACTCCGACGGTGCCAGGGGCGCAGGCTCCCGTTTATTCCAACTGGGATCATCCCACCTCTTGCTCGGTGGCGATAACGGGGGACACAGGGAGGGAAAAGCACATTCCCGGAGCCGGGAATTCCCGCCCAGCCCTTCCCTGTGGATTTTCCCTGTTCCCTGCAGGAATACATCGTCAACAGGAACAAGAAGATCGAGAAGCGGCGGCAGGAGCTGACGGACAAGGAGGGATCCAAACAGAAGCCGGATCCGTTCAAGGGTGAGTGGGAATCCCCTCTGGAATCTGGGAATGAGCGGGAGAAACCCTTCGGGGGTGAGGGGGAATCCCTCTGGAATTCCCGGGAATTTTCAGGCTGGATTTGGGCTTTTTCGGGCTTAATGTTTTGGATTTCCAGGCCTAATGTTTGGGATTTTTCAGGCTGGATTTGGGATTTTCCAGGCTTAATATTTGGGATTTTTCCAGGTTACATGTCTTGGATTTCCAGGCCTAATGTTCGGGATTTTTCAGGCTGGATTGGGATTTTCCAGGTGTAATGGTTGGGATTTTCCAGGCGAACGTTGGGATGTTTCAGGCTTCATTTGGGATTTTTCAGGCTATTATTCCAGAGTGGGATAAATTGCTCCTCGTCCGGAGCGACGCGTGGGTGGATTTGGGTGGATTTGGGTGGAATTGGATGGATTTGGATAAATTTGGTCTCCAGGAGGGAACGTGCTGGATTTGGGATGGATTTGGGTGGATTTGGGATGGATTGGATGGATTTGGATGGATTTGGGATGGATTTGGATGGATTTGGATGGATTGGGATGGATTTGGGATGGATTTGGATGGATTTGGATGGATTTGGTCTCCAGGAGGGAATGTGGGGGTTTGGATGGATTTGGGTGGATTTGGCCTCCAGGAGGGAATGTCCTGGATTTCGGTGGATTTGGGTGATTTGAATGGATTGGTCTCCAGGAGGGAATGTGCTGGATTTGGATGGATTTGGATGGATTTGGATGGATTTGGGATGGATTTGGGATGGATTTGGTCTCCAGGAGGGAATGTCCTGGATTTGGGATGGATTTGGATGGATTTGGGATGGATTTGGGATGGATTTGGGATGGATTTGGATGGATTTGGGTGGATTTGGGATGGATTTGGATGGATTTGGGATGGATTTGGATAGATTTGGTCTCCAGGAGGGAATGTGGTGGATTTGGGTGGATTTGGGTGGATTTGAATGGATTTTGGGTGGATTTGGATAGATTTGATCTCCAGGAGGGAACGTGGGCCCCGGATCGGGAGCGGGCGGAGGGGGTGGGTTGCGAAGTGCCCGGTTGGAGCCGACAGAGCCAAACCTGTGGATTTTCCCGGGATTTCCCGGGAGCAGGGATCGGCAGGAGCATTTCTTCAAGAGGATCGAGGCAGCTCATTGCATGGCCTGTGACATGTTGATCCCGGCCCAGAACCCACCTTCTCCAGAGGCACCTGCGATCCGCGACCACAACCGGAAACCGCAGGGTGAGCCCCGGGAATTCCGGCGAGGGCGGGAATTCCGGGAGGGCGGAATTCCGGAGGGCGGGAATTCCGGGGCTCGGGGACGGCTCCGGAATCCCGCTGGGAACCATCTGCCGAGCCAGGGCCGTGGGATGGGCTGGGCAGGGCTCTGGAGGTGGAAAAATGGGGAGAGGGGCGGGAAAAGGGGCGGGAAAAGGGAAATCGGAGCCTTTTTGGGGGGATGAAAGGAGATCCCTTCTCCCGACGTTCCCCAGGGGGAGGGGCTGCCTCATTAAATATGCAAAAATGCAAATGAGGGGTGGCTCGGAGGGCGTTTGGGGAGCTGATAAACGGGAATGGAGCTGATGGATGGACTGGGCTGGGAAAGGGATTGGGATGGCGGGGATGCGGGAATGTCGTTCGGCTCCTCCGGAGCAGCTCCGTCTCCGACCCGTTATCCAGACCCAATCCCGGATATCTGGGGGATGTTCAGCCCATCCACAGCTTCCCCAGGGTTTGACTTAGTGGAAGCGAGGCAGGTGCTCCATCCATCCATCCATCCATCCCTCCATCCATCCATCCCCGTTTTGTGGGATGGGGGAGGGCGGCTTTCCCAAGCCCTGGGGGAGGAGGAGGAGGAGGAGGGAACCCTAGACCCCCCCATCCCGTGGAATTCTCCCCCTCCGGCTGACTCCGTGGCCGTCCGTGCTGCAGATGGCTGCGGAGCAGTTCAAGAAGACCAGTTTACACGTGGCCAAGAGTGTCCTGAACAACAAACACATCGTCAAGATGCTGGAAAAATACCTCAAGGTGGAGCCGGGGAAAACGGCGGCACCGAGCGCCCGGAGCGGCCTCGTCCCGGAGCGGCGGCACCCGGCGGCCGCCACTCGCTGCTCCTTATCCTTAAATCCTGGAGCTCTTTTCCTCTGCAGGCGGCTTGACCCCTCCTGGTGGATTTTGGGGATTTGGTTTTTTTTCCCCGTGGTTTCTCCCCCCCCCCCCCCCTCGCAGCCGGTGCCCCTTGCCGGCGTTCCGGGCGCCTGCGCCGGGATCGCAGCCCGGAAACGGGAATTAAAGCGACCAAACCGCCAAAGCTGGAGCTTCCCAAAGTCCCCCCCCCCGCCCCCGAGCGAGGTCTTGGGGGGGGACACCACAGCCCCCTCGTCCAGGGAGGGCAGGAAGATTCCTGCCGGGATTGGGTCCGACCTGGACGGCTACCGACCCACCTGGAGGGGATTCTCCCCCATATCCAGAGCGGGGGCAGCTCCAGGAGTGAGGAACCCCCCCCACGGGATCGGGGAGTGCATCCCAATTCCGTGACAAACCCTCCCATTGGCCCCCCTTTCCCGTCTTTTTCCCTCCTCCTCTTCCCTCGGGAAGCGGCGGGCACAGCCCGGCCGACCCTCCGGAGCCGAGACGGAGCGCTGCGGATGGGGTCGGGATTGGGATCGGGGCGGGGTCGGGATTGGGATCGCTCGAGGCCTCGCCGGCGCGGGAGGGCAGGACGGAGCCGGGAAGGGCCCGTGGGGTCTCGGAGCGCGGGGGGATCGCGCTCGAGCGGGGACGGAGCCGAATCCCGGTGGGTGTAACGGGCGTCGGAGAGCGGGAAAACTCGCCTCCTCCTCCTCCTCCTCCTCCTCCTCCTCCTCCTCCAGGCGAAGAGGAAAAGAAGCGCCTTTGGCTCCTTGTTGTTCCCCGGGAATGCCGGTAACAGCCCGGATTCAGGAGGAGGCCCCGTGTCTGCAGGCAGGGGCAGCAGGTGCCCGCGTGTCCCCCCCCATTCCGGGGGAGCGGCCGATCCCCTTCCCGGGCACGGCTCGGCTTCGGCCCCATCCCGGCCCGGAGCCGGGTCCCAAAAGTAGGGAAAAAACTGCGACTCCAACCCTCGGGGGCCAGGGAAAAGGGATGTTGAGCGCGGAGTTGGCCAGGTAGGATGGCCCTGCCTGGTATCCTGGCATAGGATGGCAATATTCACGTATCCGGGCAAGGCTGGCAATATTCCCATTATCCTGGCATAGGATGGCCATGTTCCATTATCCTGGCATAGGATGACCCTGTCCCGTTATCCGGGCATAGGATGGCCATGTTCCCATTATCCTGGCATAGGATGGCAATATTCCCATTATCCTGGCATAGGATGGCCATGTTCCTGTTATCCTGGCGTAGGATGGCCATGTTCCCATTATCCTGGCATAGGATGGCCATGTTCCCGTTAATCCTGGCATAGGATGGCCATGTTCCTGTTATCCTGGCATAGGATGGCCATGTTCCTGTTATCCCTGGCATAGGATGGCCATGTTCCCTTATCCTGGCATAGGATGGTCATGTTCCCATTATCCTGATGTGGGATGGCCATGTCCCTGTTATCCCAGTGTAGGATGGCCCTGTCCTGTTATCCTGGCATAGGATGGCCATGTTCCCATTATCCTGGCATAGGATGGCAATATTCCCATTATTCTGGCCCATGTTCCCATTATCCTGGCATAGGATGGCCATGTTCCCATTATCCTGGCATAGGATGGCCATGTTCCCATTATCATGGCATAGGTTGGCCATGGTCCTGTTATCCTGATGTGAGATGGCCATGTCCTGTTATCCCAGTGTAGGATGGCCCTGTTCCCGTTATCCTGATGTGGGATGGCCCTGTTCCCGTTATCCTGATGTGGGATGGCCATGTTCCCGTTATCCCAGTGTGGGATGGCCATGTTCCCGTTATCCTGATGTGGGATGGCCATGTTCCCATTATCTGATGTGAGATGGCCATGTTCCCGTTATCCTGATGTGGGATGGCCCTGTTCCCGTTATCCTGATGTGGGATGGCCATGTCCTGTTATCCCAGTGTAGGATGGCCTGTTCCCGTTATCCTGATGTGGGATGGCCCTGTTCCCATTATCCTGATGTGGGATGGCCATGTTCCCGTTATCCTGATGTGGGCATGGCCATGTCCTGTTATCCGGCCTCTCCGAGCTGGCTGTTGTCAGATGGCTGTGTCCCTGTTATCCTGGTGCAGGATGGATGTGTCTCCTTCATCCCAGCCCAGGATCGCCATGGTCCCATTATCCCACCGCAGGACATCCGTGTCCCCATTATCCCAACACAGGATGGCCATATCCCCATTATGCCAACAGAGGATGGGCCATATCCCATTATCCCAACAGAGGATGGGCCATATCCCATTATTCCAACAGATTGTGGCCGTATCCCGTATCCCAACACAGGACATCTGTGTCCCATTCTCCCAACACGGGATGGGCCTACTATCCCGTTATCCCAATGCAGGACATCTGTGTCCCATTATCCCAACAGAGGATGGGCCATATCCCGTTATCCCAACAGAGGATGGGCCATATCCCATTATCCCAACACAGGACATCTGTGTCCCATATCCCGACAGAGGATGGGCCATATCCTGTTATCCCACTGCAGGACATCCGTGTCCGTTATCCCAACAGTGGATGGGCCATATCCCGTTATCCCAATGCAGGACATCCGTGTCCCGTTATCCCAACAGAGGATGGACCATATCCATTATCCCAACGCAGGACATCCGTGTCCCGTTATCCCAACAGAGGATGGACCCATATCCCATTATCCCAACGCAGGACATCCGTGTCCTGTTATCCCAACACAGGATGGGCCATATCCCATTCTCCCAATGCAGGACATCCGTGTCCTGTTATCCCAACAGAGGATGGGGCATATCCCATTATACCCAATGCAGGACATGTCGTGTCCCATTATCCCAACACAGGATGGGCCATATCCCATTATCCCAACACAGGATGGGCCATATCCCATTCTCCCAATGCAGGACATCCGTGTCCCGTTATCCAACAGAGATGGGCCATATCCCATTATCCCAATGCAGGACATGTCGTGTCCCGTTATCCCAACACAGGATGGGCCATATCCCATTATCCCAACACAGGATGGGCATATCCCATTCTCCCAACGCAGGACATCGTGTCCCGTTATCCCAACAGAGGATGGACCATATCCCATATCCCACCACAGGACATCCGTGTCCCGTTATCCCAACAGAGGATGGGCCATATCCCGTTATCCCACCACAGGACATCCGTGTCCCATTATCCAACAGAGGATGGGCCATATCCCATTCTCCCACAGCAGGACATCCGTGTCCCATTATCCCAACAGTGGATGGGCCATATCCCGTTATCCCAATGCAGGACATCCGTGTCCCGTTATCCCAACAGAGGATGGGCCATATCCCATTCTCCCACCGCAGGACATCCGTGTCCGTTATCCCAACAGAGGATGGGCCATATCCCATTCTCCCACCGCAGGACATCCGTGTCCCGTTCCAGGCCTCTCCTCCTCGTTGAGCCCGAGGGTGAGATCCCTCCCTGCGGCAACCCACGGACAGAGCTCAGCCCTCGGGGCCGCCGAGGTCGATCCTGGGGGATCTCTCGGCACGAACCCGAGTAACAAACTGACACTAAAACCCCCCCCCCCCCAAAAAGACCGGGACCACTCAAGTGCAACTCCGTCTACCCCGCCAGGGTCCGCAGGCGCTTCCACATCTCCTCTTGAGCACCGGTATCAAAGGCTCCGGCACAGCTCCGGGCACCTGACCTTGGGCCAGCGCAGGAGGAGGGAGAGCTCCGGAGCCAGCCCAGCACGGTCTCCGTCTCATTCCCAGGTGCAAAACCAGGCTGAAAAGGGGTGGAGGAAAATCTGAGGATTGCAGGTAATGCCAAGAGCCGGCCCTTCGCCATGACCGTGCCGGGCGGCCGGAGGCGGCAGCCGCAGGGCCATCCCGACCCCAGGCCGGGGCCGCAGCCGTAGATGACGATCCTTGACCGTCGGCCTCACGATTCCTCCTCGGAGGGATGGCGGGACAGTCTCCACCACGAGTGGGCTCCTCCACTGCCCCGGTAGAATCCGGACGTTGGGATGGCGGGGTCGGAGCCCCGGTAGCTCCGCTCCGCAGGGCGTCCGGAGACTCGGAACGTTGAGGTTTCTCCTCCACCTGCATGGATCTTCTCGCGTGGAGCAGCCAGCTGGGCTGACCCTGGATCGAGGCCGATCCCGGGGCGGGGTGGGGGGACCCGGAGAGCCTCTGTCCTTCCCGCTTTCCGGAGAAAAAATGGCACGTCCGACCCCGCGCCGCCCTCGCCCGCGGTGCAGCGGGGTCCAGGCCGGGCTGCGGTGAGGGGAGAGATCCCAAAGCTGGGAATTTTGGGAGCTTTGGGGAGTTTGTCCTCCGCTTGCAGCCGGCGGGCGCGCCGGGGCGGCTCCGCCCCGAGAGGGCAGCGATCCCGCCTCGGCCCCTCCGAGAGCTCCCGGAACGCCGGCGGATCCGCCGGGAGCGAGGGGAGCGGTGCCAGGAGCCGCCGCCGAAGGTAACCGGGGTCAAAACCCAGCCTTAAACCGCCAAAAATCCCGAATTCCGGAGGGGCCCGGTGCCCCTGGAGTCCTCAGATTCCCAAAAAAAAAAAAAAAGAGGTGACTCAAAAGCCTGGCAGCGTCGCCGCCCTTCCCGGCGCGGGAAGGGGATCCCGGCGCCTCGGAGCCGGAGGGGTGAGGAAATTCCTTTGGACTTTGGTTAAACCCAAATTCCTGCCGGGACGAGGCGCTGCCCCGGAGCCCGCCGGGCCCGTCCCGGACCTGGGCTCACCGAGCCAGTCCAGGCCCGGGCTCGCCTTTCCCGGGGGTCGTTCCCTGGCCGCGAATCCTTCGGGATTGTCCCCGGCGGATCTTTGGTTTCCCTCCTCTCTTGAGACTCATCCGGCGCCAAACCGAGCGTTCGGTGGCCGAAACGAGCCCGTCCCGCGTTTTCCCGGCGGAGCTTCCCGGTTCCCTGGGGCGGCCCCGTGACTCCTCCGCCTCTCTCCCGTGTTCTTTCCCGCAGGGGGAAGATCCGTTCACGGACGAAATCGCCGATCAGGACGTGGACGAAGCTCTGGAAGGCGGAGACGGCGCCGAGCGGAGACCGAGCGAGGCCGCGGCCGCCCCGGACGGGGAAGGAGCCGCCGGGGGACCCGCGGAAGGGGGAGACGCTTCCCGGGAGTTTTCCAGACCCGAGGAATTCCTCAAAACCCTGGGAGAGCCGGACCAGCCCCCCAAGCCGCTGCTGATGCCGCCGTTCCTGCAGGACGACGAGCTGGAAGCCGAGGAGGAGGCGGCGGCGGCGGAGGCGCCTTCGGAAGCCGCGGAAGAGCCGCCGGAGGGGGCCCAAAACCCTCCAGAATCGGGGCTTTCCCCCCAAAATCAAACTGAGGGCCGGGCAGGGAAGGAGGGGGAGGAAGAGGAGGAAAAGGGGAATAAAGCAGCGGCCGGGGGGCAGCGAGGAAGAGGAGGAGGAGGAAGAGGAAGAGGCTCCGGCGGCCGTGGAGCCGCAGCCGGAAGAACTGTGAATATTCCAGCCAAGGTGAGGGTTTGATCCCTGGGTTTTTAATTCTTTTATTGGTTTTTGGGTTGTTTTTTTTAATTATTTATCTCCCAGCTGAAATTTTGGGTCTAATTAAGGGGAGGGCCCCGGAGCTGCCCCCCCCCCCCTCCCCCCCCGGGTTTTCCCTCGTTCCGGTGGATTTTTCCCTTCATTTCTTCCAAACTTGTGGTTTCTCCTTCCAGGATGAAGAACGGGAGGAAGCCGGAGAGTGTCCAAGGAAAAAACCCCTCCGGGCTGCGTTTGTTGGCGGGGGGGGTGGGGGGGTGGGAGGGGGGGGAGTTTTAGGAAGAAAAAGGCAAAACCAAAAAATTTTAAAAATAATAAAAAAGAAAAAAAAAACCACACAAAACCAAACCAAACAAAAAAAAAACCAAGTTGAGGTTTGGGGAAAAAAAAAAAACCCAAAACAATAAAAGGCAGCGATTGGATCCCGGCGGCTCCGTGGGTTTGGTCCTTCCCCCTGCTCCCAAAATCCTCCACTCAGGGAACTTCTGCTTGGTTATTTCACAAGAAAGGGAATTTTTCCACTTGGGAAAGGGGTTGGATTTTCGTTTTCCCTCGTTAGCAGGCGACAATTCGGGGCCGTTAATTAAGTCTTTCCGGGAATAATTCGACTCTTAACGGGGCGTTTTCGTGACGTCCACGTTCCCCAAAATCCCTTTTCCGGCAGAACTTGCAGGTTCCAGCCACGCCCTCCTTGTCCCACCCTGCTTCCTAAAGGATTCCCCCAAAAAGAAGGAATGATTTGGGATTTCTCAGGTGCCGTCGGCGAGGTTGGATGGGGGGGAAATTCCTCAGGGTTTTTGGGGTTTTTTTTGACTAAAACCCCCTTTTTTTCACCGCCCCTCTGTGTGACCCCTCATGGATGCCCCCGGTGCCCCCGGACCCACCCCCTCATTACACCCCGGGCCCCCCATCGGTGCCCCCTACCCCTCCTTGGCACCCCCGGGAGCCCCCCGGTGCCCCCTGGACCCCCGGTGCCCCCTCCCTCCTTCCCCCCCATCCCCCATCCCGGGACCTTCTCCTGGACCCCCTCCCGACACCCCCAAACTCCCCCTCCCCTTCCCGTCCATTCCAGACCCCGCTGTCCCCCCCTCGGTGCCCCCCCCTCATCTCTGACACCCCGGGCCCCCTCCCGGGCCCCCCATCCCGGTGTCCCCCCTCGTCCATTACACGCCCGTGTCCCCGCGGTGTCCCCTCCCTCCCGGTGGCCCCGATGCCCCCCTGGGTGTCCCCCTCCCTCCCGGTGTTCTCCCCATCCCGGTGTCCCCTCGGTGTCCCCTCCCTCCCGGTGGCCCCGATGCCCCCCTGGGTGTCCCCTCCCTCCCGGTGCCCCCCCGGTGTTCCCCCCATCCCGGTGTCCCCTCCCTCCCGGTGTTCCCCCCGGTGTCCCCTCCCTCCCGGTGTCCCCCCAGTGTCCCCCCGGTGTCCCTCTCCCTCCCGGTGCCCCCCCCGCCGGTGTCCCCTCCCTCCCGGTGTGCCTCCGGTGCCCCTCCGGTGTCCCTCTCCCCCCGCCGGTGTCCCCTCCCTCCGGTGTGTCCCTGGTGTCCCTCCCGGTGCCCCCCCCGCCGGTGTTCCCTCCCTCCCGGTGTCCCCCCAGTGTCCGTTCCCCCCGGTGTCCGTTCCCCCGGTGTCCCCCGGGGTCCCTCCGGTGTCCCTCTCCCCTCCCGGTGTCCCTCTCCCTCCCGGTGTCCCCTCCCTCCCGGTGTCTCCCCGTGGTCCCCCCGGTGTCCCTCTCGGTGTCCCCTCCCTCCCGGTGTCCCTCTCCCCTCTCGGTGTCCCCTCCCTCCCGGTGCTCCCCCCCCCGTGTCGTCTCCCTCCCGGTGTCCCCCCGGTGTTCGTCTCCCCTCCCGGTGTCCCCTCCATCCCGGTGCCCCCCCGGTGTTCCCCCGGTGTTCCTCTCCCCTCACGGTGTCCCCCCGGTGTCCCTCTCCCTCCCGGTGCCCCCCCCGCCGGTGTCCCCTCCCTCCCGGTGTCCCCCCAGTGTCCCCCCGGTGTCCCTCTCCCTCCCGGTGCCCCCCCGCCGGTTGTCCCCTCCCTCCCGGTGTGTACCCGGTGCCCCTCGGTGTCCCTCTCGGTGTCCCCTCCCTCCCGGTGTGCCCCCGGTGTCCCTCTCGGTGTCCCCTCCCTCCCGGTGCCCCCCCGGTGTCCCCCGGTGTCCCTCTCGGTGTCCCCTCCCTCCCGGTGTCCCCCCGGTGTCCCCCCGGTGTCCCTCTCGGTGTCCCCTCCCTCCCGGTGTGCCCCCGGTGTGCCCCCGGTGTCCCCTCCCTCCCGGTGTCCCCCCGGTGTCCCCCCGGTGTTCCCTCCCTCCCCGGTGTGCCCCCGGTGCCACTCCGGTGTCCCTCTCCCCCGCCGGTGTCCCCTCCCTCCCGGTGTGCCCCCGGTGTCCCTCCCTCCCGGTGTCTCCCCGGTGCCCCCCCGGTGTCCCTCTCGGTGTCCCCTCCCTCCCGGTGTCCCTCTCCCCTCTCGGTGTCCCCTCCCTCCCGGTGCTCCCCCCCCCGTGTCCCCGCTGTGACGTCACCGCTCGGGGCGCGGCGGCCCCGCCGGGGGGGGGGGAGGGGTGGGTGTGTGTGTGCGCGCGCGGGGGGCGGGGCGTGTCCCGCAGCGCCGTGACGTCACGCGCAGCGCGGTGAGGTCAGCGCGGCGCCGCTGCCGGACCCGCTGCCCCTCGGTGCCCGCGGCCCCCCGCCCCTCCCCTCCCTCCTCCTCCTCCTCCTCCTCCTCCTCCTCCGCCCCCCGCGCCGCCCCCGGCCCTGCGCGGGACCCCCGCGGGTACGCGGCGGGAGGGCGGCTCGCCCGGCCCGGCCCGGCCCGGCCCCCTCAGGTAAGAGCGGGGCCGAGGGCGCGGCGGGAAGGAGGGGCCGGGCCGGTGCGGGGGGTGTCGCGGCTCGTGAGGGGTGTCTGTCTGTCTGTCTGTCTGTCTGTCTGTCCGTGTCTCTGTGTGTGTGTGTGTGTGTGTGTGTGAGGGGTGGGGGGTGCTGGGGGGGCGCCGCGATTCACGAACGCCGCGTACGTCGCCCCGCCGGCGTAACCCGCATTGCGTAATGCGGCCGCTGCGTCAGGGGCGGCTGCGCAAACGGCGTAACCCGCGCTCCCCCTCCCGCACACACACGGCTCCCCTTACGCAAACGGCGTAACCCGCGCTCCCCCCACACACACGGCTCCCCTTACGCAAACGGCGTAACCCGCTCTCCCTTCACACACACGGCTCCCCTTACGCAAACGGCGTAACCCGCTCTCCCCTCACCACACACACACACACACGCACGGCTCCCCTTACGCAAACGGCGCAAAGGCGGGGGCGCCGCTGGCGGAGCGCCGGTCACGCGCCGGGGCCGGGCGCTGGGCAGGAAGGCGGGGGCCGTTCCGCCGCAAACCCGGCCGGGGGTGTCGGGCGGGGGAGACGCGCGGCCCTTACGGGGAGGGTCTCTCCCTTTTTACCGGGTGGTGTGGGGGGGGGTGTGTGTGATTCTCCGGTCCGGCGGCGGGCGGGGGGGGGAGAGCGCCCAACGCGCTGCGCCGGCGGGGTTACGCCGTTTGCGTAGCGCTGAGGCGGCGCTGCGCCCTGTGCGTAGGGCGGGGCCGCGCTGCGCCGTTTGCGTAGCGCCCCGTCTGCTCTGCCCTACGCAACCTGCGCAAACCCTTCCGCGCTCCGCCGTACGCCATTTGCGCAAGGCCCTCTCCGCTCCTCCGCGTACAATCTGCTGTACCTCGCGCGGTTTGCGCGAACCCTTCCCCTCTCTACCGTACGCCCTTTGCGTGCGCCGCTCCGCTCCCCGCCCTCCGCCGTTTGCGTCCCCCCCCCCCCGGCCGCCGTTGGCGCAGGCGGGCGCGGGGCGGGCGGGGCCTCCTCCCCCTTACGCCGCTGGCGTAGCGCGGGGCGGGGCCGGCGCGCGGGGGGCACTTCCTGCCGCCGCCATTTTGTCGCGGAGCGGGAGGAAGCGGCGGCGGCGGCGGCGGCGGCGGCGGCGGCGGCTCCTCCTGCGCGGCGGCAGCGCCGGCCCGGCCCGGCCCGCGGGTGAGTCACGGCCGGGCCGTTCCCCCCTCTCCCCCCCACAACCTCCCGCCGCTCCCCCGCGCCGCTCCCGCCGAGGGGAGGCCGCTCCCGTTAGGCCCGGCCCGCTCTTCCCTCCCCACCCCCGTTAGGCCCGACCCGCTCCTTCCGCCCCCCCGCGCCCCGTTAGGCCCGGCCCGCGCCCCGTGAGGCCCGGGCGGCCCTCGGGGTGAGGGGAGGGAGCGGGGAGGGCGCGCCGGGGGCGCCCGTGGCAGGGGGAGCGGCCCCCGAGGTCCCGGGGCCCCTCCCGGGGCCCGCCCGCGCTGCCGCCCGCGGGGTGTTGACCTTCCCCCGCGCGGTTCTCCCCGATCCTCGGCGTTCTGCGCTGCCCGTGTGGGGATTGTTTCTCCCTCATCCTGGGGCTTCTCCACTGCCGTGTGGGGATTGTTTCTCCCCGATCCCGGGGGTTCTCTGCTGCCGTGTGGGGATTGTTTCTCCCCGATCCTGGGGCTTCTCCGCTGCCGTGTGGGGATTGTTTCTCCCCGATCCCGGAGGTTCTCCGCTGCCGTGTGGGGATTGTTTCTCCCCCGATCCTTGGGCTTCTCCGCTGCCGTGTGGGAATCGTTTCTCCCCGATCCCGGGGGTTCTCCGCTGCCGTGTGGGGATTGTTTCTCCCCCATCCTGGGGCTTCTCCGCTGCCCGTGTGGGGATTGTTTCTCCCCGATCCCGGAGGTTCTCCGCTGCCGTGTGGGGATTGTTTCTCCCCCATCCTGGGGCTTCTCCGCTGCCGTGTGGGGATTGTTTCTCCCCCGATCCCGGGCGTTCTCCGCTGCCGTGTGGGAATTCTAACGCTGGAGGGATCGGCTCTGGGGACGGGGGGGACTCTTGACCCGCTCTCGGCGGTTTTGGGCTGGGAAGGGGGACCTCGGGGGATGGCCCCGGGGGGGGGGGTGTTGGGGTGACGGGGGCACCCTGGACGCTGCCGCGGCTCTCCCGGGTGTTTCGGGGTGATAGGGGCGCCCCCGGGGGTGTCCCCGGGGGTTTTGGGGTGACAGGGGGTCCCCGGAGGTGTTTTGGGGTGACAGGGAGTCCCCGGGGGTGTCCCCGGGTGTTTTGGGGTGACAGGGGGTCCCTGGGGGTGTTTTGGGGTGACAGGGGGTCCCTGGGGGTGTTTTGGGGTGACAGGGAGTCCCCGGGGGTGTCCCCAGATGTTTTGGGGTGACAGGGGGTCCCCGGGGGTGTCCCCCCGTGTTTTGGGGTGTGGAAGGGGGTCTCCAGGTGTTTTGGGGTGACAGGGGGTCCCTGGGGGTGTCCCCCCATGTTTTGGGGTGACAGGGGATTCCTGGGGGTGTCCCCACATGTTTTGGGGTGACAGGGGGTCCCCGGGGATGTCCCCCCGTGTTTTATGGTGTGGAAGGGGATCCCGGGGGGTTTTGGGGTGACAGGGGGTCCCCGGGGGTGTCCCCCCGTGTTTTGGGGTGTGGAAGGGGGTCCCCAGATGTTTTGGGGTGACAGGGGGTCCCTGGGGGTTTCCTCAGATATTTTGGGGTGACAGGGGATCCCTGGGGATGTCCCCGGGTGTTTTGGGATGTGGAAGGGGATCCCCAGATGTTTTGGGGTGACAGGGGGTCCCTGGGGGTTTCCCCCGATGTTTTGGGGTGACAGGGGGTCCCTGGGGGTGTTTCCTCAGATATTTTGGGGTGACAGGGGGTCCCTGAGGGTGTCCCCCCGTGTTTTGGGGTGTGGAAGGGGATCCCCAGAGGTTTTGGGGTGACAGGGGATTCCTGGGGGTGTCCCCACATGTTTTGGGGTGACAGGGGGTCCCCGGGGGTGTCCCCCCGTGTTTTATGGTGTGGAAGGGGATCCCGGGGGGTTTTGGGGTGACAGGGGGTCCCTGAGGGTGTCCCCCCGTGTTTTGGG
Source organism: Chiroxiphia lanceolata (assembly GCF_009829145.1). Taxonomy (NCBI): domain Eukaryota; kingdom Metazoa; phylum Chordata; class Aves; order Passeriformes; family Pipridae; genus Chiroxiphia; species Chiroxiphia lanceolata. The sequence continues at coordinate 379,341 of NW_022476524.1, forward strand.
GTGTGGAAGGGGATCCCCAGGAATTTTGGGGTGACAGGGGATCCCCGGGGGTGTCCCCCCGTGTTTTATGGTGTGGAAGGGGATCCTGGGGGTTTTTGGGGTGCCCCCCTGAGCTTTCACCTCCCAGGGCCACCCGTGTGGGCCAGAAGAGCAAACGCCGTGCCCGTGGTTAATTAACAACACCCCAATTAACATCCCAACTCATTAGGAACTCCTCCCACTCTCCCCTTCATTAACCCCCCTCCCCTTCAGCCTCATCCCCCCCGGGTTCCCTCGGATCTCGGTCCCCAAAATGCCCCAAAAGTCCCAAAAACCCCCCCCCCAGTTTCCCCCCCCCCCCCCGACCGGTTCCAGCTCTCCCCTCCCCCTCTCCGGGAGGGTTTTCCCGGGAAAAGCTCCCGTTATCCCTCGGATCCCAACAGCAAACAGCTCCCGGGGTGGGGCCGGGGGGGGGGGAGGGAGAGCAGCTCGTTAATTAAGGTGCTAATTAAATAATAATGAATTTGGGGTCTGAGGTGTGAAGGGATCTCCTGTGGGAGCTGCTGGAGGAAGGGGGGGGGGGGTTGTTTGTTCCTGGGTTTGGGATTCCCAGAGTTTTTGGGGGGGTTTGAGCATCGCCTGGGAAAGTTTGGGGTCGTCAAAAAGCCACTTGTCAGAATTTGGGGTGGTCTGAGCTCTGTTTCCTAAAGTTTGGGGTTGTTTAAAAACCCTTTGTGGCGGTTTGGGGTGGTTTGATCGTTGTTTTCCCAAAGTTTTGGGGTGGTTTGAGCATCATTTGTCGAAGTTTTGGGGGGGTCTGAGCATCGTCTGTCAAAGTTTGGGGGGCTTAAAAAATTGTCTGTCAAAGTTTCCCCCAGTTTTTGGGGTGGTTTGAGCATCGCCTGTCAAAGTTTGGGGGGTCTGAGTGTTGTTTGTCCACATTTGGGGTTGTTTAAAAAACCCTTTGTGGCAGTTTGGGGTGGTCTGATTGTTGTTTCCCACAGTTTTGGGGTGGTTTGAGCATCGTCTGTCAAAGTTTTGGGGTGGTTTGAACCTCATTTGTCAAAGTTTTGGGGGGGTTTGAGCATCGTTTGTCAAAGTTTGGGGGGCTTAAAAAATCATCTCTCAAAGTTTCCCACAGTTTTTGGGGTGGTTTGAGCATCATTTGTCAAAGTTTTGGGGTGGTTTGAGCATCGCCTGACAAAGTTTGGGGGGGTCTGAGTGTTGTTTGTCCACATTTGGGGTTGTTTAAAAACCCTTTGTGGCAGTTTGGGGTGGTCTGATTGTTGTTTCCCACAGTTTTGGGGTGGTTTGAGCATCGTCTGTCAAAGTTTTGGGGTGGTTTGAACCTCATTTGTCAAAGTTTTGGGGGGGTTTGAGCATCGTCTGTCAAAGTTGGGGGGGGTTAAAAAATTGTCTGTCAAAGTTTCCCGCAGTTTTTGGGGTGGTTTGAGCATCGCCTGACAAAGTTTGGGGGGATCTGAGCGTCGTTTGTCCACATTTGGGGTTGTTTGAAAACCCTTTGTGGCAGTTTGGGGTGGTCTGATCGTTGTTTCCCACAGTTTTTGGGGTGGTTTGAGTGTGGTTTCCCCAAGTTTGGGGTTGTTGAAAAGTCACTTAGGAAAATTTGGGGTGGTCTGAGCGTTGTTTCCCAAAGTTTTGGGGTGGTTTGAACATAATTTGTCAAAGTTTTGGGGTGGTTTGAGCATCGTCTGTCAAAGTTTGGGGTGGTTAAAAATCCTTTGTGGAAGTTTGGGGTGGTCTGATTGTTGCTTCCCAAAGTTTTGGGGTGGTTTGAGCATCGTCTGTCAAAGTTTGGGGTTGTTTAAAAATCCTTTGTGGAAGTTTGGGGTGGTCTGAGCGTCGTTTCCCAAAGTTTGGGGTTGTCAAAAAGTCACTTTGTCACAATTTGGGGTGGTTTGATCGTCGCTTCCCAAAGTTTTGGGGCTGTTTGTTCATTGTTTCCCAAAGTTTTGGGTGTTTAGTCCTTGTTTCCCAAACTTCTGGGGTGGTTTGGTTGTTGTTTCCCAAACTTTTGGAACTCTTTAGAACTTGTTTCCCAAACTTTTGGGGTGGTTTGTTTGCTGTTTCCCAAACTTTTTGGACCGTTTGGTCGTTGTTTCCTGAACTTTTGGGGTGTCTCATTGTTGTTTCCCAAACTTTTGGGGCTGTTTCTTTGTTGTTTCCCAAATTTTTGGACTCTTTGTTTGTTGTTTCCCAAACTTTTGGGGTGGTTTGTTTGCTGTTTTCTGAACTTTTTGGGATGTTTGGTCGCTGTTTCCCAAAGTTTTGGGGTGGTTTGGTCCTTGTTTCCCAAACTTTTGGGACTGTTTAGAACTTGTTTCCCAAACTTTTGGGGCGGTTTGGTCCCTGTTTCCCAAACTTTTGGGGTGATTTGGTCCTTGTTTCCCAAACTTTTGGGCCTGTTTAGTCCTTGTTTCCCAAACTTTTGGGGCTGTTTGGTCGTTGTTTCCCAAACTTTTGGGTTTTTTTGGTCATTGTTTCCCAAAGTTTTGGGGTGTCTGGTTGTTGTTTCCCAAAATTTGGGACTGTTTGTTTGCTGTTTCCCAAACTTTTGGGTTTTTTGATCCTTGTTTCCCAAACTTTTGGGGTGTCTGATTGTTGTTTCCCAAACTTTTGGGGCTGTTTAGTCCTTGTTTCCCAAACTTTTGGAGCTGTTTGGTCGTTGTTTCTCAGAGTTTTGGGGTGGCTGATTGTTGTTTCCCAAACTTTTAGGGCGGTTTGGTTGTTGTTTTCCCAATTTTGGGGCTGTTTGGTCCTTGTTTCCCAAAGTTTTGGGATGTCTGATTGTTGTTTCCCAAACTTTTGGAGCTGTTTGGTCGTTGTTTCCCAAACTTTTGGGGTGGTTTGGTTGTCGTTCCCCAAATTTTGGGGCTGTTTGGTTGTTGTTTCCCAAACTTTTGGGCTTTTTGGTCTTTGTTTCCCAAACTTTTGGGGTGTCTGATTGTTGTTTCCCAAACTTTTGGGGCTGTTTGTTCATTGTTTCCCAAAGTTTTGGGTGTTTAGTCCTTGTTTCCCAAACTTTTGGGGTGGTTTGGTTGTTATTTCCCAAACTTTTGGAGCGGTTTGGTCGTTGTTTCCCAGAGTTTTGGGGCTGTTTCTTTGTTGTTTCCCAAAGTTTGGGGCTGTTTGGTCGTTGTTTCCCAAAGTTTGGGGCTGTTTGGTCGTCCCAAACTTTTTGGGGTGTCTGATTGTTGTTTCCCAGAGTTTTGGGGCTGTTTCTTTGTTGTTTCCCAAACTTTTGGGGCTGTTTGGTCGTTGTTTCCCAAACTTTTGGGATGTCTGATTGTTGTTTCCCAAACTTTTGGGGCTGTTTGGTCGCTGTATCCCAAACTTTTGAGACGGTTTAGAACTTGTTTCCCAAACTTTTGGAGTGGTTTGGTCCTCGTTTCCCAAACTTTTGGGGTGTCTGATTGTTGTTTCCCAAATTTTTGGGGTGCTTTGGTTACTGTTTCCTGAACTTTTTGGGATGTTTGGTCCTTGTTTCCCAAACTTTTGGGGCTATTTAGTCCTTGTTTCCCAAAATTTGGGGTGGTTTGGTCCTTGTTTCCCAAACTTTTGGGGCTGTTTGGTCCCTGTTTCCCGAACTTTTGGGGTGTCTGATTGTTGTTTCCCAAACTTTTGGGGCTGTTTAGTCCTTGTTTCCCAAACTTTTGGAGCTGTTTGGTCGTTGTTTCCCAAACTTTTGGGGCTGTTTAGTCCTTGTTTCCCAAACTTTTGGGGCTGTTTAGTCCTTGTTTCCCAAACTTTTGGGGCTGTTTAGTCCTTGTTTCCCAAACTTTTGGGGTGGTTTGGTCCTTGTTTCCCAATTTTGGGGCTGTTTGGTTGTTGTTTCCCAAACTTTGGGGTGGTTTGGTCCTTGTTTCCCAAACTTTTGGGGTGTCTGATTGTTGTTTCCCAAACTTTTGGGGCTGTTTGGTCCTTGTTTCCCAAACTTTTAGGGCGGTTTGGTTGTTGTTTTCCCAATTTTGGGGCTGTTTGGTCCTTGTTTCCCAAACTTTTAGGGCGGTTTGGTTGTTGTTTTCCCAATTTTGGGGCTGTTTGGTTGTTGTTTCCCGAACTTTTGGGGCTGTTTGGTCCTTGTTTCCCAAACTTTTGGGGTGTCTGATTGTTGTTTCCCAAACTTTTGGGGCTGTTTGGTCGCTGTTTCCCAAACTTTTGGGGTGTCTGATTGTTGTTTCCCAAACTTTTGGGGCTGTTTGGTCCTTGTTTCCCAAACTTTTGGGGTGGAATCCCTGGATGAGGGTCGGGAATCCTCCCGTGGGGCCTCATTCCCAGCCCGGCACGGGCCGGAATTCCGCCCCCAAAAGTGGGAATATCCCGGTTTTCCTGGTTATTTTATCCCCCGGAGCCGGGAAGGGGGCGGCTCCGTGATCCCAAATCCCGGAATCCTGGGCTGTTGGAAGGGGAAGCTGGGATGGGCCAGAGGCTGGAAAGTTGGGATCGATCCCCCCTGGATCATTCCCATCCCGAAATTCCCGTTCCTTGGGTTGGGTTTGGCCCCTTCCGGAGCCTCCCGGGAATTCCCCCGGGAATCCCTGAGAACGGGAGGAACCCAGGGCAAATCCCGGGAATTGGAGTCCCTGAGGATGGGAGGAACCCAGGGCAAATCCTGGGAATTGGGAGTCCCTGAGGATGGGAGGAACCCAGGGCAAATCCTGGGAATTGGGAGTCCCTGAGGACGGGGGGAATCCCGGGAATTGCGGCCCCTGATCCCGTTAACCAGCAGCATTCCCACTTCAGATTCCAGGCAGCATTCCCTGGATCCCGGGGCGGGAATCTCCGCAGGGAGGGGGTTGCCGGTGCAGCCGCATTTCCCGGGATTGTCGTGGACGTTCCTTCCCTAAACACGGGCAGGGAATGGGAACAGGGAATGGGAAGAGGGAATGGGAATGGGAACAGGGAATGGGAACAGGGAATGGGAACAGGGAATGGGAACAGGGAACAGGGAATGGGAACAGGGAATGGGAACAGGGAATGGGAACAGGGAACGGGAACAGGGAATGGGAACAGGGAATGGGAACAGGGAACAGGGAATGGGAACAGGGAATGGGAGCAGGGAATGGGAACAGGGAACAGGGAATGGGAACAGGGAATGGGAACAGGGAACAGGGAATGGGAACAGGGAATGGGAACAAGGAATGGGAACAAGGAATGGGAACAGGGAATGGGAACAGGGAACAGGGAATGGGAACAGGGAATGGGAACAGGGAACGGGAACAGGGAACAGGGAATGGGAAGGGGTCGTTGGATCTTGTCTGGGATCCTTGGAATGTGGCCCTGCAGGTTCGGGATCGTCCCGCGGAGCCGAAATCCCGTGGGAATGTGCTGGATACGGACCCAGGATGGGAGGACGGCAGCTCCCATTGGGAATTCCGGGATGAGGGATCCGGCCCCATCCCGCCGGAGGGGGGTCGGAATCTGCCTTTGACCGGGATTTTTCCCGCTAAAAATTCCAGGAAAGCGGAGCCCGAGGGAGCCGGGAGGGGTCGGGGTGTCCCCGAGCACCGGGAATTTCGGGAGCGATCCCGCATCCCGATCCCAAAACCTTCGGAGCATCCCGGGGTTTTCCCCGGGATTGGGGGCGGGGGGGGGGGATCCCGCCTCGGGATCCATCCCAAATCCCACCCCTTCCCATGGAAAACGCCGGAAGAAGTTTCCCTGAGCCGGGATCGGGAAGAGCCGGGATGCATCCGGGCCGTGGAGGGAAAAGGGGTCGGAATCCCCCCCCCCGGAAAAGGAATTTTCCCGGGAGAAGGGACTCGAGGTTCCTTCACCGTCCCTTCGGAGGAGCCGCCGGCGCCGGCGGGATCCGGAGGGGTCGGAATTCCGGCCCAGAATTCCCGCTCCGAGCCTTCCGAGCGGCGGCACCCCTGGGAATGCCGCGGGATTTCGGGAAAGCTCCCGGGAAAGCGGCGACCCCCGAGGATTTTCGGGCGGTTTTTGGAGCTTCCCCGAACTCGTCCCGATTCCCGTTTCCTGCCGGAAAACCGGGAAGCTCCCTCGGGATGCAGCGCTTCCCGCCCGGATATCGCTGGGAGCGTCCCGGGAATGGCGCTGGGAACCCCTGGGGTGGGGCTGGAATTCCCAACTGGAATGTTGGGATCGGGATCCAAACCCCAAAACTGCTCCTTTCACCCCTTTTCCCGGATATTGTGGAGCTTCTCCTTGGAAATTTTTTGGGAATGGGACCGGAATTCCCAACTGGAACTTTGGGATCAGGATCCAAACCCCAAAACTGCTCCTTTGGAGCTGCCTTTCATCCCTTTCCCGGATATTTTGGAGCTTCTCCTTTGGAATTTTTTGGGAATGGGACCGGAATTCCCAGCTGGAACTTTGGGATCAGGATCCAAACTTGGAAACTGCTCCTTTGGGGTCACCTTTTATCCGTTTTCCCAGATATTTTGGAGCTTCTCCTTGGGAATTGTTTGGGAATGGGTTTGGAATTCCCAACTGGAACTTTGGGATCAAGATCCAAACTTGGAAACTGCTCCTTTGGGGCCGCCTTTCGTCCTTTTTCCCGGATATTTTGGAGCTTCTCCTTTGGAATTTTTTGGGAATGGGTTTGGAATTCCCAACTGGAACTTTATGATCGGGATCCAAACCCTGAAACTGCTCCTTTGGCGTCACCTTTCATCCCTTTCCCGGATATTTTGGAGCTTCTCCTTTGGAATTTTTTGGGAATGGGACTGGAATTCCCAGTTGGAACTTTGGGATCAGGATCCAAACCCCGAAACTGCTCCTTTGGGGTCACCTTTCATCCCTTTTCCCGGATATTTTGGAGCTTCTCCTTGGAAATTTTTTGGGAATGGGACCAGAATTCCCAACTGGGACTTTGGGATCAGGATCCAAACGTGGAAACTGCTCCTTTGGGGTCACCTTTCATCCCTTTTCCCGGATATTTTGGAGCTTCTCCTTGGGAATGTTTTGGGAATGGGACCGGAATTCCCAACTGGAACTTTGGGATCGGGATCCAAACTTGGAAACTGCTCCTTTGGGGTCACCTTTCATCCCTTTTCCCGGATATTTTGGAGCTTCTCCTTGGGAATTTTGTGGGAATGGGTTTGGAATTCCCAGCTGGAACTTTGGGATCAAGATCCAAACTTGGAAACTGCTCCTTTGGGGTCACCTTTCATCCCTTTCCCGGATATTTTGGAGCTTCTCCTTTGGAATTTTGTGGGAATGGGACCGGAATTCCCAGCTGGAACTTTGGGATTGGGATCCAAACTTGGAAACTGCTCCTTTGGGATCACCTTTCATCCCTTTTCCCGGATATTTTGGAGGGGGTTGGATCCGAGCCAGGGAAACACAAAACAGCCGGAAAAAAAAAATTCCAGGGGCGCAAAACAAACCCAGGGAGCGGCGGGAAAACATCCGGGAATTCCGGGAACGCCGGGAGCAGCCGCCCGGAAACGGGAGCACCGGGATTGGGGTGGGAATTCCGGGGAGGGTGGAGGTTGGTTTGGTGCATCCTGAGGAAAAAATCCCGGGATTTGTGGAAGAAAAGTGGGAATTTGAGGGATTGGAGGTTGGTTTGGTGCATCCTAAGGAAAAAATTCCCGGATTTGTGGAAGAAAAGTGGGAATTTCAGGGATTGGAGGTTGTTTTGGTGCCTTTGGAGGGAAAAATCCCCAGATTCATGAAAGGAAAAGTGGGAATTTGAGGGATTGGAGTTGTTTTGGTGCCTTTGGAAGGAAAAATTCCCAATTTTGGGGAGGAATTTCTGGGAATTTGAGGGATTGGAGGTTGGTTTGGTGCCTTTTGAGGGAGAAATTCCTGGATTTGGGAAAGGAAGGTGGGAATATGAGGGATTGGAGGTTTTTTGGTGCCTTTGGAGGGAAAAATTCCCAATTTTGGGAAGGAATTTCTGGGAATTTCGGGGATTGGAGGTTGGTTTGGTGCATCCTGAGGGAAAAATTCCCGGATTTGTGGAAGAAAAGTGGGAATTTGAGGGATTGGAGTTGTTTTGGTGCCTTTGGAAGGAAAAATTCCCAATTTTGGGACAGGAAGGTGGGAATTTGAGGGATTGGAGGTTTTTTGGTGCCTTTGGAAGGAAAAATTCCCAATTTTGGGGAGGAATTTCTGGGAATTTGAGGGATTGGAGGTTGGTTTGGTGCCTTTTGCTGATCCCTGTTATTCCCAAGGAGCTGATTCCCATGATCCATGTTATTCCTTGGGAATGTTGTCCTGGACCCCGGGAATTCCTTGGGAATGTTGTCCTTGAACCTGGGAATTGGAATTCATTGGGAATGCTGTCCTTAACTCTGGGAATGTTGTCTTTGAACCTGGGAATTCAGTGGGAATGTTGTCCATGACCCCTGGAATTCGTGGAATGTTGTCCTTGACCCCTGGAATTCCTTGGGAATGTTGTCTTTGACCCTGGGAATTGGAATTCATTGGGAATGTTGTCCTTGACTCCTGGAATGTTGTCCTTGACCCTGGGAATTCCTTGGGAATGTTGTCTTTGAACCTGGGAATTCCTTGGGAATGTTGTCCTTGGACCCGAGAATTCCTTGGGAATGTTGTCTTTGAACCTGGGAATTCCTTGGGAATGTTGTCCTTGGACCTGAGAATTCATTGGGAATGTTTTCCTTGACCCCAGGAATTCACTGGGAATGTTGTCCTTGAATTGGGAATTCATTGGGAATGTTTTCCTTGAACCCAGGAATTCATTGGGAGTGTTGTCCTTGGACCCGAGAATTCTTTGGGAATGTTGTCTTTGAACCTGGGAATTCATTGGGAATGTTGTCCTTGACCCTGGGAATTCCTTGGGGCTAAAAACCAGGAATTCCTTGGGAATGTTGTCCTTGACCCTGGGAATTCCTCGGGAATGTTGTCTTTGAACCTGGGAATTCAGTAGGAATGTTGTCCTTGCAGAACCTTCGGGGCTAAAAAACCAGGAATTCATTGGGAGTGTTGTCTTCGAACCCGGGAATTCCTTGGGAATGTTGACCCCAGGAATTCCTTGGGAACGCTGCCCCCTGGAAGTGACGGAATGTTTTCCCTGCAGAGCCTTCCCAGAGCCGCTCGGAGCCGAAGATGCCGCTCGGAGCCTTCGGCTGCTGAGGGAGCGACAGCGGGAAGGGCAACTGGGAATTCAGGTGAGGACCCCCCTGGGATCCTTCTCCCCGTGGAATTCCTGACTTCGGGACTTTTTGGGGGGCGTCCCCGGAGGGCGGGAATTCGGGAATTCCGACCGGAGCCGCGCTCGGAGCCGTTGGCTCGATTTGGCCACTTTTGGGTGGGTTTGGGGACCTTCTTCCATCCTGGGTGTCCATCCCCCTCCTCCTGGAGCTCTGGGCCATTGGAATTCCCAACTGTTTCCATCGATATTCCCGTTTCCATCGATATTCCCAACTATTTCCATCAGAATTCCCAACTATTCCTTGGGAGAACAGGGCCCAGCTCAGGTGAGGACCCCCCTGGGATCCTTCTCCTGATGGAATTCCCGATTTCGGGCCGTTTTGGGCCAAAATTGTCTCTTTTGGGCTGTCCCCAAAGGGCAGGAATTTGGGAATTCCATCCTGGGAGTCCATCCCCCTCCTCCTGGAGCTCTGGGCCGTCGGGATTCCCGACTATTTCCATCGATATTCCCAACTATTCCTCGGGAGAACAGGGCCCAGCTCAGGTGAGGACCTGCCTGGGATCCTTCTCCTGATGGAATTCCTGATTTCGGACCATTTTGGGCCAAAATTGTCTCTTTTGGGCTGTCGCCGAAGGGCAGGAATTTCGGAATTCCGTCCGGAGCCGCGCTCGGAGCCGTTGGCTCGATTTGGCCACTTTTGGGTGGGATTGGGGACCTTCTTCCATCCTGGGTGTCCATCCCCCTCCTCCTGGAGCTCTGGGCCTTTGGAATTCCCAACCGTTTCCATCGATATTCCCGTTTCCATCGATATTCCCAACTGTTTCCATCGATATTCCCAACTGTTTCCATCAGTATTCCCAACTATTTCTCAGGAGAACAGCTCAGGTGAGGACCCCCCCTGGGATCCTTCTCCTGATGGAATTCCTGATTCAGGGAATCATTTCCCCCATTTCCGGTGCCTGGGCTGGATTCCCAGGATTCAGGGCATGTTCCCGGTGCCTGGGCTGGATTCCCAGGATTAATAAAACCAGACAATTCCCTGGGATTTTCCCTCAGGTGCCTGGGCTGGATTCCCGGGATTCAGGGCATGTTCCTGGTGCCTGGGCTGGATTCCCAGGATTAATAAAACCAGACAATTCCCTGGGGTTTTCCCTCAGGTGCCTGGGCTGGATTCCCGGGATTCAGAGTGTGTTCCCGGTGCCTGGGCTGGATTCCCAGGATTAATAAAACCAGACAATTCCCTGGGGTTTTCCCTCATTCCCGGTGCCTGGGCTGGATTCTGGGATTCAGGGCGTGTTCCCGGTGCCTGGGCTGGATTCCCAGGATTAATAAAACCAGACAATTCCCTGGGATTTTTCCTCATTCCCGGTGCCTGGGCTGGATTCCTGGGATTCAGGGCGCGTTCCCGGTGCCTGGGCTGGATTCCCAGGATTAATAAAACCAGACAATTCCCTGGGATTTTTCCTCATTCCTGGTGCCTGGGCTGGATTCCCAGGATTAATAAAACCAGACAATTCCCTGGGGGTTTTTCCCTCATTCCCGGTGCCTGGGCTGGATTCCCGGGATTCAGGGCGCGTTTGTTCTCCCAGATTCGGGATCTGGAGGCATCTGTGCCCGGAGCCACGGCCGATAGATGGACAAGCCAAGCGACTTCTGACTCCGCGGCGTTTTCCGGGGCAAAATTCCATGGCAATGTATCCTACAAGGTAACGGGGCCTCCCGAGGGGGAACGGGGGGGGGGGGGAAACTCCGGGACGCCCGCCGGTTGTGCCGGCGCGGTCACCGCGAGGGCGCGGCCCGGTCCGGAGGAGGCCACCGGGTCGGTTTTTTAGGCGACCCAAAACCGGGATCGAATCGTCCTCTTCTCGTCTCCCCGCAGGGTGTCCGGTGAGGAATGCAATGGGATCAACAGCATGGCGGCGGAGAGCGGCCCCGGCACGAGGCTGCGGAACCTGCCGGTGATGGGGGACGGGCTGGAGGGCTCGCAGATGTCCACGGCGCCGGCCCAGGCCCAGCCCCAGCCGGGCGTCGGCGTCAACCCCCCGCCGCCGGAGACCTCCAACCCCAACAAGCCCAAGCGCCAGACGAACCAGCTGCAGTACCTGCTCAAGGTGGTGCTCAAGACGCTGTGGAAGCACCAGTTCGCGTGGCCCTTCCAGCAGCCCGTGGACGCCGTCAAGCTCAACCTCCCCGTGAGCGCGGGGAGGGGGCGGGGCAGGGGGGAAGGGGCGGGGCCGGTCGGGCGGGGCGTGGTACGGGTGTGTCGTGGTATAGGTGTGTCATGGTACGGGTGTGTCGTGGTACAGGTGTGTCGTGCAGGTGTGTCGTGGCGCGGGTGTGTCGTGGCGCGGGTGTGTCGTGGCATGGGCGTGTCGTGGTACGGGTGTGTCGTGGCGCGGGTGTGTCGTGGCGCGGGTGTGTCGTGGCGCGGGTGTGTCGTGGCACGGGTGTGTCGTGGCACACAGGGGTGTCCTTCCAGTGCTGAGGTCACGGAACCCGACCTGCGCGGTTGGGGTTGATCCAGTGGTGGGAGTCGGTGGTACAACAGTTGGTCTCTGATCCAATGGTTGGGGTTGATCCAGTGATTGGATTCCATGATCCAATTGTTGGACTCCATGGTCCAGTGGTTGGACTCTGATCCAGTGGTTGGACTCCATGATTCAATGGTTGGATTCCATGATCCAATGGTTGGACTCCATGGTCCAGTGGTTGGACTCTATGGTCCAATGGTTGGACTCCGTGATCCAGCGGTTGGACTCCATGATCCAGTCGTTGGATCCAATGGTTGAACTCCATGATCCAGTGGTTGGACTTGATCCAGTGGTTGGCCTTGATCCAATGGTTGGACTCTGATTCAGTGGTTGAACACAATCCAGTGGTTGGACTTGATCCAATGGTTGGACTTGATCCAGTGATTGGACTTGGTGATCCAATGGTTGGACTCTGATTCAGTGGTTGGACTGCGTGAACCAGTGGTTGGACTCCATGATCCAACGGTTGGACTCCATGATCCAGTGGTTGGACTTGATCCAGTGGTTGGGCTCAGTGATCCAGTGGTTGGATTCTGATCCAGTGGTTGGACTTGGTGATCCAATGGTTGGACTCTGATCCAATGGTTGGACTCTGATCCAGTGGTTGGACCACATGGACCAACGGTTGGATTCCATGATCCAATGGTTGGATCCAACGATTGGACTCCATGATCCAGTGGTTGGATCCAATGATTGGACTCCATGATCCAGTGGTCGGACTTGATCCAATGATTGGACTCGATCCAATGATTGGACTCAGTGATCCGGTGGTTGAACTCCAAGATCCAGTGGTTGGATCCAACGGTTGGACTCCAAGATCCAGTGGTTGGACTCCAAGATCCAGTGGTTGGACTCCATGATCCAGTGGTTGGATCCAGTGCTTGGACTCCATGATCTAATGGTTGGACTTAATCCAACAATTGGACTCGGTCATCCAGGGTTGGCCTTGATCCAGTGGTTGGACTTGATCCAAGAGGTGGATTCACGATCCAGCGGTTGGATTCCTGGTCCGGTGATTGGACTCAGTGATCCAGTGCTTGGATTTGGTGATCTGATGGTTGGGTTTGGTGATCTGATGGTTGGACTCAATAATCCAGTGGTTGGGCTCGATCCGGTGCTTGGATTTGGTGATCTGATGGTTGGATTGGGTGACCTGATGGTTGGATTTGGTGATCTGATGGTTGGATTTGACCATTCCAGTGGTTGGATTTGGTGACGTGATGGTTGGTTTCAGTGATCCAGTGGTTGGATTTGGTGATCTCATCGTTGGATTTGGTGACCTGATGGTTGGGTTTGGTGATCCAGTGGTTGGGTTTGGTGATCTGATGGTTGGATTTGGTGATCCAGTGGTTGGGTTTGGTGATTCAGTGGTTGGATTTGTTGATCTGATGGTTGGATGTGGTGATCTCATGGTTGGATTTGGTGATCTGATGGTTGGATTTGGTGATCTGATGGTTGGATTTGGTGATCTGATGGTTGGATTTGTTGATTTCATGGTTGGATTTGCTGATTTCATGGTTGGATTTGTTGATCTGACGGTTGGATTTGCTGATTTCATGGTTGGATTTGTTGATCTGACGGTTGGATTTGGTGACCTGATAGTTGCATCCATGTGGATCCAGGGATGACAGAGAACCAGTGGAACCTCAACCCTTTGGAGTTTTCATTCCCGGGCTGATTTTTGTCCCTTTTTCCCCCTTTTTTTCCCCCAGGATTATTACAAGATCATTAAAACCCCGATGGACATGGGAACAATAAAGAAGCGCTTGGAGAACAATTACTACTGGAACGCCCAGGAATGTATCCAGGATTTCAACACCATGTTTACAAACTGCTACATCTACAACAAGGTACCCACAGGGCCCAGATCCACCTTTTCCCGAGGGGAATTTCCCTGGGAAGGAGCCTCTGCCGAGCTCGGCTCCGTTGGGAAAACAGCCAGGATTAAACGGGCGGGATCGTGGATTCCCCCTGGAATTCTCAGCAGAGATCTTCACTCCACACCTGGATTATTCCCATTTTTTTTCCACTCTTGGAAGGGATGTTTTTAAGGTTTTCTCGGGATCTGAGCCAGGAAATGTTGGCAGATCCTCCAGGAGCCGCTTCCGGGCTTCCCTTTTCCCGCAGCTTTGTTGGGAAGCCGGGCTGAGCCGGGTTTGGAAGTCAGCAGGGAAAAGCCAGGGATGTTATGGAATGTTGAGCTTGTCAGGGATCCGCAGCCTCCTCCGAGAAAATTCCCTGCAGGCAGTGAAGAGAGGAAAATCCCAAAGGAATGTGTGGGAAAGAGAGGAAAATCCCAAAGGGATTGTGTGGGGAATAGAGGAAAATCCCAAAGGGATTGTGTGGGAAAGAGAGGAAAATCCCAAAGGGATTGCGTGGGGAATAGAGGAAAATCCCAAAATGATTGTGTGGGAAATAGAGGAAAATCCCAAAGGGATTGTGTGGGAAAGAGAGGAAAATCCCAAAGGGATTGAGGGGAAAGAGAGGAAAATCCCAAAGGGATTGAGGGGAAAGAGAGGAAAATCCCAAAAGGATTGTGTGGGAAATAGAGGAAAATTCCAAAATGATTGTGTGGGAAAGAGAGGAAAATCCCAAAGGGATTGAGGGGAAAGAGAGGAAAACCCCAAAGGGATTGAGGGGAAAGAGAGGAAAATCCCAAAGGGATTGAGGGGAAAGAGAGGAAAATCCCAAAGGGATTGAGGGGAAAGAGAGGAAAATCCCAAAGGGATTGAGGGGAAAGAGAGGAAAATCCCAAAGGGATTGAGGGGAAAGAGAGGAAAACCCCAAAGGGATTGAGGGGAAAGAGAGGAAAACCCCAAAGGGATTGAGGGGAAAGAGAGGAAAATCCCAAAGGGATTGAGGGGAAAGAGAGGAAAATCCCAAAGGGATTGAGGGGAAAGAGAGGAAAATCCCAAAGGGATTGAGGGGAAAGAGAGGAAAACCCCAAAGGGATTGAGGGGAAAGAGAGGAAAATCCCAAAGGGATTGAGGGGAAAGAGAGGAAAATCCCAAAGGGATTGAGGGGAAAGAGAGGAAAATCCCAAAGGGATTGAGGGGAAAGAGAGGAAAATCCCAAAGGGATTGAGGGGAAAGAGAGGAAAATCCCAAAGGGATTGAGGGGAAAGAGAGGAAAATCCCAAAGGGATTGAGGGGAAAGAGAGGAAAATCCCAAAGGGATTGAGGGGAAAGAGAGGAAAATCCCAAAGGGATTGTGTGGGAAAGAGAGAAAAATTCCAAAATGATTGGAGTCGAGAGTTTGAATTCCTTGAATTCCTTGGAGCACGGGGCCGATCCCGTGGGCCTTTCCCTTGGGAATTCCCATCCGGAAGCGCCCTCCCGGCCTGATTCCCGCTCTCCCTGTGTCCTGGAGCCGGGAGATGACACAACCTTTGGAAGTCAGTCGGGAGAACCCAGGGATATTATGGAATGTTGATCTTGAGGGTTTGAATTCCCCGGAGCGCGGGGCCACTCCCGTGGGCCTTTCCCTTGGGAATTCCCATCCGGAAGCGCCCTCCCGGCCTGATTCCCGCTCTCCCTGTCTCCTGCAGCCGGGGGATGACACAACCTTTGGAAGTCAGTCGGGAGAACCCAGGGATATTATGGAATGTTGAGCTTGAGGGTTTGAATTCCTTGGAGCGCGGGGCCGATCCCGTGGGCCTTTCCCTTGGGAATTCCCATCCGGAAGCGCCCTCCCAGCCTGATTCCCTGCTCTCCCTGTCTCCTGCAGCCGGGGGATGACACAGCCTTTGGAAGTCAGTCGGGAAAAGCCAGGGATATTATGGAATGTTGATCTTGAGGGTTTGAATTCCCCGGAGCGCGGGGCCACTCCCGTGGGCCTTTCCCTTGGGAATTCCCATCCGGAAGCGCCCTCCCGGCCTGATTCCCGCTCTCCCTGTCTCCTGCAGCCGGGGGATGACACAACCTTTGGAAGTCAGTCTGGGAAAGCCAGGGATATTATGGAATGTTGACCTTGAGGGTTTGGATTGAGTTGAGGGTTTGAATTCCCCGGAGCGCGGGGCCGATCCCGTGGGCCTTTCCCTTGGGAATTCCCATCCGGAAGCGCCCTCCCAGCCTGATTCCCGCTCTCCCTGTGTCCTGCAGCCGGGGGATGACATAGTCTTAATGGCAGAAGCTCTGGAGAAGCTTTTCCTGCAGAAGATCTCGGAGATGAGCCAGGAGGAGACGGAAATCGTCATCGCCCAGACCAAGGGAAGGGGCCGCGCGCGGAAGGAAGCGGGTACGGACAGACCCCCGTTCCCACGGAATTCCGGAGGGGGGAGCGCCCGGCTCCGCCAGCCCCGGGACTGGTGTCACCCTCCCTTCCGCCGGAGCGGTTAATTGGGGCGTTAATTAACCCCCGGGGTGTTAATTGAGGTGTTAATTAAACCTCGGGGTGTTTCTTGGGAAGTGGGATGGGCACGGCCCCGCTCCGGCCCCGCTCCCTTGGGGGGGTCTCTGGAGAATCCCTGGGCTGGGCAGGGTCTCCAAGGCCTCGTCCTTGGCTTCTGGGCATCGTTTTGGGGGGAAAAAGGAACATTTGGGGCAGAGTTTGGCACCAAAACGCCCCTTCCGTTGCCGGGGGTTCGTGGCTCCGGTGGAGCGTCGGCATTCCCGGAGGGAAAAAGCTGGGAAGCGTTGGATTTGATGTCCCTCAGCAGCTGGGGGGTGAAGGAAAACCCTGAAGTGATTGTGTGGGAAAGAGAGGAAAATCCCAAAGGGATTGAGGGGAAAGAGAGGAAAATCCCAAAGGGATTGAGGGGAAAGAGAGGAAAATCCCAAAGGGATTGAGGGGAAATAGAGGAAAATCCCAAAGGGGTTGTGTGGAAAGAGAGGAAAATCCCAAAGGGATTGAGGGGAAAGAGAGGAAAATCCCAAAGGGGTTGAGGGGAAACAGAGGAAAATCCCTGCCGGAGCCCTCGGTGCTGCCGGAGGAGGGAACGTTCCGGTGCTGCCATCACCTGGCAGCTCATGGAATCTGGGGCTGGAATGTTGACTCTGCTCCAGCAGAGCCGATCCCGAATGGGAACCGGCACAGCCGGAATTGCCCGGGGAACCACGAGCTCCCAAAGCAACGGGAATTCCCCTGGGAGCCACGAGCTCCCAGTGCAATGGGAATTCCCCAGGGAGCCAAGAGCTCCCAGTGCAACGGGAATTCCCTGGGAAACTACAAGCTCCCAATGCAATGGGAAATTCCTGAGGATCCACGAGCTCCCAAAGCAACGGGAATTCCCCTGGGAAACCGCGAGCTCCCAAAGCAACGGGAATTCCCCCGGGAACCACGAGCTCCCAGTGCAACGGGAAATTCCTGAGGATCCATGAGCTCCCAATCCAATGGGAATTCCCTGAGGATCCACGAGCTCCCAAAGCAACGGGAATTCCCCTGGGAAACCACGAGCTCCCAAAGCAACGGGAATTCCCCAGGGAGCCAAGAGCTCCCAGTGCAACGGGAATTCCCTGGGAACCACGAGCTCCCAATGCAACGGGAATTCCCTGGGAACCACGAGCTCCCAATGCAATGGGTAATTCCTGAGGATCCATGAACTCCCAGTGCAATGGGAATTCCCTGGGGAGCCACGAGCTCCCAATCCAATGGGAATTCCCTGAGGATCCATGAGCTCCCAGTGCAACGGGAATTCCCTTGGGAGCCATGAGCTCCCAAAGCAACGGGAATTCCCTGAGGAACCACGAACTCCCAGTGCAATGGGAATTCCCCTGGGGATCCACGAGCTCTCAAATCAACGGGAATTCTCCAGGGAACCACGAGCTCCCAAAGCAACGGGAATTCTCTGTGGATCCACGAACTCCCAGTGCAACGGGAATTCCCCTGGGAAACCACGAGCTCCCAAAGCAGTGGGAATTCCCTGGGAAACCACGAGCTCCCAATCCAATGGGAATTCCCTGAGGATCCACGAGCTCCCAGTGCAACGGGAATTCCCCCGGGAAACGAGAGCTCCTGGCACGACGAGAATTCCCTGGGGAGCCGCGAGCTCTCGGCGTGACGGGAATTCCCGTTCCAACAGCTCGGCTGGAAGAGGGAAGGAAGCGCCCCCGTGACCCAACCCCATCTCTCTTCTCTCGGCAGTGACGTCCAAACCCGGCTCGTCCACGGTCCCCAACGTCACCCAAGCCTCGTCCCCGGTGCCGCCGCCGGCGCCGAGCCTTCCGTCGGCGCAGCCCACCCATTCCTTCCCCTCCGTCACCCCCGACCTCATCGTGCCCAGCCCGGTGATGACGATGGTGCCTCCTCAGCCCCCCGCGCCGCCCCCGCCGGCCCCCCAGGCCCCCGCGCCCGCCCCGGCCCCCCAACCCCTGCAGCCCCACCCGCCCGTCATCCCCACGCCCGCCCAGCCCGTCAAGGTGAGTGGCTGCCTCGTTAGCCCTAATTAACATGGTACAGCCCCCCAAACCTGCCCACCCAGCCCGTCAAGGTGAGTGGCTGCCTCGTTAGCTCTAATTAACATGATAGGGCTCCCCAACCCCACCCCCCTGTCATCCCCACGCCCATCCAGCCCGTCAAGGTGAGTGGCTGCCTCATTAGCCCTAATTAACATGATAGGGCTCCCCAGCCCCACCCCCCTGTCATCCCCACGCCCACCCAGCCCGTCAAGGTGAGTGGCTGCCTCGTTAGCCCTAATTAACATGGTACAGCCCCCCAACCCTGCCCACCCAGCCCGTCAAGGTGAGTGGCTGCTTCGTTAGCCCTAATTAACAATATGGTCCCCTAGCCCCGCCCCCTGTCATCCCTACGCCCACCCAATCCATCAAGGTGAGTGACTACCTCATTAGCCCTAATTAACATGATAGGGCTCCCCAGCCCCACCCCCTTGTCATCCCCACACCCCCCCAGCCCATCAAGGTGAGTGGCTGCCTCGTTAACCCTAATTAACATGTCACGGCCCCCCAGCCCCTCCAACCCCGCCCACCCAGCCCGTCAAGGTGAGTGGCTGCCTCATTAGTCCTAATTAACGTGGTACAGCCCCCCCAGCCCCACCCACCCGTCATCCCCACGCCCACCTAGCCTGTGAAGGTGAGTGGCTGCCTCATTAACCTTAATTAACATGTTATGGCTGAATTTGTCTTGGCGGTGTGGGAACACCGTGGTCGGTCCAGAGGTCACCGTTTATGTCACCAACAGAGTCGTGTTTCAAGGCAAACGGCCACGTTTTGGTCCAAAAAACTCGTGTTTTGAGAAATAGGAGGAGCCAGCGGCGACCTCTTGGGTGCTGCTTAAAGTTGGACTCGAGGAGTTCACGGAAGCGTGGAATGATTTGGGTTGGGAGGGACCTTAAAGCTCGTCCTGCCCTGGGCAGAGACACCTTCCACAGCCCAGGGGGTCCCACCCAGGTTTCCACGGAAACCCCCCACTCATCCCAATCGAACCTTCCTGGAGCCGTTGAAGACTCAGGAGGAAAAATCTCAGCTCAGACCCTCGACCTTTGCTGCTCCAACTGGGGATAATCCAGTCCCTGTTTTCCCACAGCCCCCAGTCCAAAGCAGCACTTTGGAAGGGTCTCCAACACCTTTCTCGTAGCGTTGAGTTGAGTTGAGTTAAGTTGAGTTGAGTTGAGTTGAGCCGCCGGCGGCTCCGAGTCAACGGGGCGGGAGCCAAAGGGAACGTTCTGGCGGTGACGTCGGATTCTTCTTCCCTCGTTCCCAGACAAAAAAAGGGGTGAAGAGGAAAGCAGACACCACGACCCCCACCACCATCGACCCGATCCACGACTCGTCGTCGCTGCCCGCCGAGCCCAAGTCCACCAAGCTGGGCCCGCGGCGGGAGAGCGGCCGCCCCGTGAAGCCTCCAAAGAAGGACGTTCCCGACTCGCAGCAGCACGCGGCCGAGAAGAGCAGCAAAGTCTCGGAGCAGCTCAAGTACTGTGGCGGGATCATCAAGGAGATGTTCGCCAAGAAGCACGCGGCCTACGCGTGGCCCTTCTACAAACCTGTGGACGTGGAAGCTCTGGGGCTGCACGACTACTGCGACATCATCAAGCACCCCATGGATCTGAGCACAATCAAAGTAAGTTCGGCCTTGGGGCGGGAGGAGGGGGGCATTCAGCAGGAGAACGACGGGTTTGACCTCATTTGGCTCTGGCTCTGGAGTTTGGGTGCCTTTGGTTTCTCTTCCTCCTCTTGATTCCCTGACATTGGAGAAGGACAAACGCCCCGGTTCCGTGAACCGAGCGAAACCCCGGAATCCAGAAATTTGGGTGCCTCTGGGGGCTTAAATTATCCCTTAAATTATCCCTTAAATTATCCCTTAAATTATCCCTTAAATTATCTCTTAAATTATCTCTTAAATTATCCTTCTCCCAAAGTTTTGTCCTTCTGTTTAATTCCACGTTCCCAACTGGGAGGCTGACAGGGAGGAAATTTGGGATCCTGGATCCAGGTGGATCCAGGAATGAGAGAGACAGAGGAACCTCAACCCTCTGGAGTTTTCATTCCCGGGCTGATTTTTTTTTTTTCCCTCTCTTAGGAACGCTGACATTTGGTTTTTTGGGGGAAATCTCTGTCATTGTATAAATCTCCCCGTTTTTTTAGCCCAGGAGAGACCCCAGAGCAGAAATCCTGGGAACGGGGGTTTGATTGAAACCAAACCCATTTCTAATCCCTTTTAAAACAAAGGCTGGTCTCTCTCAAAAGTTGGTCTTCTCTTAAGCTTGGGGAGAAGAACCAAAACCAGTTGCTCTTTTGACCGAAACGCATCCTTCTTTTGACCAAAAGCAACCTTTCTTTTTGACCAAAATTGGTGGTTCTTTTGACCAAAATTGGTGGTTCTTTTGACCAAAATCAGCAGTTCTGTTTGACCTAAACTAGTCTGTCTTTTTGACCAAAACAAACCTTTCTTTTGACCAAGTTGCTCTTTTTGACCAAAACCCGTCGTTCTTTTGACTGAAACGTGTCGTTCTTTTGATCAAAATGCAACATTCTTTTGACCAAAACTGCATTCTCTTGGACCAAAGCAATTTAATTCTTCTGCATCAAAATCAGTTGTCATTTTTGATGAAACTTGATGGTTTTTTGGCCCAACGTGAGTTTGCCCTCACGACCAAAACCGGTCGAAAGCGCCCCGTCAACCGTTCTGGCAGAGGGTTGTCTTGCTTTTTCTCTCCTCTCCTCTCTTCTCCCTCCTAGTCCAAGCTGGAGAACCGGGAATACCGGGATGCTCAGGAATTCGCGGCCGACGTGCGGTTGATGTTCTCCAACTGCTACAAGTACAACCCCGCCGACCACGAGGTCGTGGCCATGGCGCGGAAGTTGCAGGTGAGGACGCGTGCGCTCGACGTCCCCTCCGCTCGTTTGTCCCCTCTCAGGGCCACTTCAGCCTTGAAATCACACCCAAAACCACCCCTGCTGTAAATAACGACCCAAAATGACCTTTTCCCCCCCGGAAGTGCTGCAGGAGCTGACCTGGATCCGCCCAGTTCCCTCCTCTCCGCTGGGTTTGGTTTCATGTTGCCTTCTTCCCGTCCCTTAGTTGTTGGTGGAGGAGTAGGAAGGCGAAACGCGGCTCCGAAATGTCCCTTTTTTCCCCCAAAACACGTAGAGAGGAAACCAGGGGCTGTTCCTGCTGCTTTAGGTCCCTCTCCCGTCGCTCTCCCAGGCGAGTTTTCCGCCCTCTGCTCGTTCCTGGAGGGTCCGTGATGAATTTAATCAGCTCCTGGGGGATCCTCATGGCTTGAGTGAACGAGCTCCCAAAAACCACCTGGATTCCCTCATTCCTTGGGAATTCAGAGATTCCCTGTGGCTGAAGCAGGAAAAACACATCATTCCGTGTGTTCCAAGCTCCATCGCTCCCAAAAACCACCTGGATTCCTTCATTCCTTGGGAATTCGGAGATTCCCTGTGGCTGAAGTAGGAAAAACACGTCATTCCGCACGTTCCGAGCTCCATCGCTCCTGAAAACCACCTGGATTCCTTCATTTCTTGGGAATTTGGCGATTCCCTGTGGCTGAAGTAGGAAAAACACATCATTCCATGTGTTCCAAGCTCCATCGCTCCCAAAAACCACCTGGATTCCTTCATTTCTTGGGAATTTGGAATTTCCCTGTGGCTGAAGCAGGAAAAACACATCATTCCATGTGTTCCGAGTTCCATCGTTCCCGAAAACCACCTGGATTCCTTCATTTCTTGGGAATTTGGAATTTCCCTGTGGCTGAAGCAGGAAAAACACATCATTCCATGTGTTCCGAGTTCCATCGCTCCCAAAAACCACCTGGATTCCTTCATTTCTTGGGAATTCAGAGATTCCCTGTGGCTGAAGCAGGAAAAACACATCATTCCGTGTGTTCTGAACTCCATCGCTCCCAAAAACCACCTGGATTCCTTCATTCCTTGGGAATTCGGAGATTCCCTGTGGCTGAAGCGGGAAGAACGCGTCGTTCCGTGTGTTCCGAGCTCCATCACTCCCAAAAACCACCTGGATTCCTTCATTTCTTGGAAATTTGGCGATTCCCTGTGGCTGAAGTAGGAAAAACACATCATTCCGTGTGTTCCAAGCTCCATCGCTCCCAAAAACCACCTGGATTCCTTCATTTCTTGGGAATTTGGAATTTCCCTGTGGCTGAAGCAGGAAAAACACATCATTCCATGTGTTCCGAGTTCCATCGCTCCCGAAAACCACCTGGATTCCTTCATTTCTTGGGAACTTGGAGATTCCCTGCGACTGAAGCGGGAAGAACGCGTCGTTCCATGTGTTCCGAGCTCCATCACTCCTGAAAACCACCTGGATTCCTTCATTCCTTGGGAATTCGGAGATTCCCTGCGGCTGAAGCGGGAAGAACGCGTCGTTCCGTGTGTTCCGAGCTCCATCACTCCTGAAAACCACCTGGATTCCTTCATTCCTTGGGAATTCGGAGATTCCCTGCGGCTGAAGCGGGAAGAATGCGTCGTTCCGTGTGTTCCGAGCTCCAGGGATTTCCCCCCACGGAACCACTGCAAGGGGTCAGAACTGTCCGATGTTTGACTTTTAACCCAAATATTCCAACACCGCTCCTTAAAAACGCCCCAGATCCGTAATTCCAGGCGCTTCATTCCCTTCAATCCCAATTTCTCCTGGGTTTTTTGCCTCGGGAAGATTGTGGGCGCGGTTGTCGTTTTCTAAAGTGATGAATTAGATGCTTTTTTTTAATAATTCTGTCGTGTCGCACTTGACCCAACGGAGCAGCCGGAGCTGCTCCCAAACCCCCCCCAAATCCACAGGGATTCGTGTTCAAGGTGCCAAAAAGACACTTCAGCCACGGAGAGGGCGGGAGGCGGGACGGGCTTGGCAGGGTGGGAGAGGACACGGGAAGCGGATCCGTGTGGGAAGAGGTTTCGTTGCCGTGGGAAAAGCCCAATTCCAGCGGCGTGGAAGGAGGAGGGAATGGGCGTGGAAGGAGAAGAAAGCTCCTAAAAATAAGGGGGAAAACTGCTAAATTAGGAGGAAAACTCCTAAATTGATGAAGAAAACCCGGAATAAAGGCGGGAGGAGGGTGAGAAACACAGTTCAGGAGGAAGGCGGGAAAATAATCCATGGCAAGGTCAGGGAGAGCCCAGAGGAGGGTCCTTAAATCCCATGGATGAGCCTGAAGTGGAAGAGCTGGAAGCTTTCAGGAAGGGAATCGTTGAGCAGCGGGTTCAGTTGCCGTGGTTGGACACCCCGGAGCGTTGGATGTGCCCAAGGATTTGGGATGAGTTGGATGAATCGGTGTCATCGTTCGCGTCTCCTCTCCATTGGATTTGCCCAAGGATTTGGGATGAGTTGGATGAATCGGCGTCATCGTTCACGTCTCCGCTCCGGTGGGTTTGGGGAACGACCCCCGGCTCGTGTCCGGTGGGTTCCGCTCGCTCCACGTGCCGGGGGCTCGGGAATCAACAGGAAATCCGTGGGAATTGTGGATTGAAAGTCAAAGCTTTGGGAAGGGGGAGGAATTCTCTGTTTTCTGCTCCGACTCGGCGTCGGGGAGGTGGGCGCGACACCCGGGACTCCCTCGGGTTGTGCCTCCCCTGGGAGCTCCAAAAGGTTCCAGGAGGGTCCCGGGGCGAGTCACTGAGCTTGGGAAGAGGAGCTGGATCCTGAACCACCTCCAAGGAGTTCTCGGGGCAAAATCCGGGGATTTTTTGTGGTTCACCCTTTGCAGGGCAGAGCCTCAGGGGCAAAGTCTTGGTTGGGGTGCAGGAGATGCTCGTTCCTTCTCTGGGAAACTGAAATCCACGCTTGGAACCCTTCAGGTGGAACCAAAACTCTTCAGGTGGAGCCAAAACCCCTCAAATGGAATCAAAACCCTTCAGGTGGAGCCAAAATCCTTCAGGTGGAGCTAAAATCCTTCAGATGGAGCCAAAACCCTTCAGGTGGAACCAAAACCCTTCAGGTGGAGCCAAAACTCTTCAGATGGAGTCAGAACCCATCAGATAGAGCCAAAACTCTTCAGATGGAGTCAGAACCCTTCAGATGGAGCCAAAACTCTTCAGATGGAGTCAGAACCCTTCAGGTGGAGCCAAAACCCTTCAGGTGGAACCAAAACCCTTCAGGTGGAGCCAAAACTCTTCAGATGGAGTCAGAACCCATCAGATAGAGCCAAAACCTTTCAGATGGAGTCAGAACCCCTCAAATGGAATTAAAACCTTTCAGGTAGAGCCAAAACTCTTCAGATGGAGCCAGAATCCTTCAGATGGAACCAGAACCCTTCAAGTGGAGCCAAAACCCCTCACATGGAATCAAAACCCTTCAGGTGGAGCCAAAACCTTTCAGATAGAGTCAACAAGCACTGAGAGACATGACCAGGCTGAAGACACAACCAGGTTTTCCCCCCTCATCTGCCTGGGCTGGGATTCAAAGAAAAACAGATTTTCCTCTGGAGCTTTAGGAGCAAAAAGGTTTTTTTCCCATCGGCAGGACAAAGGAATGACACTGGTGTCGCATCCCTCACTCTGGAGGATGTTGGGAAGAGGCCTCGGGATCGATCGAGGTGGTTTTCCTGGGATGCGGGTTGGGTGAATCCCAGTGGGATGAAGAACACAAGGGGCTGCAGCCGTGATTCCCACCCCGAGCTCTGCCCTGTGAATCCATCGTGGGATTGTCGTGGAGTCGTTAAGGCCGGAAAAGACCCCTGAGGACCTCGACTCCAACCAACCAGGAGAACGTCGAAGATCTCAAGGACCTGGAAAAGGCGACTTTTAAGTCTTGTGTGTCCCCCTCCCTCCTCCAAACCATCCGGGAGCCGCTCGGAATTCCCGCTCTGGGAGCTTTCAGGGTGTTGATCCCTTGTGTAGAGAGCCCCCAACTCCGGGAGCTTTCGGGATGTGGTTGTTGATCCCTTGTGTAGAGCCCCCAGGTCTGTAGGGTCCCCCCTGCCCATCCTGTGCCCCCCTCGTCCCCGCCCACTGTGTCACGGCCCCGCCCGCTGTGTCACGGCCCCGCCCTCTGTGTCACGGCCCCGCCCACTGCGTCACGGCCCCGCTGTGCCCACAGGACGTGTTCGAGATGCGCTTCGCCAAGATGCCGGACGAGCCGGAGGAGCCCGTCGTCCTTCCCGCCTCCTCGCCCGCCGTGGTGCCGCCCCCCACCAAGGTGGCCCCGCCCTCGTCCAGCGACAGCAGCAGCGACAGCTCCTCCGACAGCGACAGCTCCTCCGACGACTCCGAGGAGGAGCGGGCGCAGCGCTTGGCCGAGCTGCAGGAGCAGGTACCGCGCCCCGGGGGGGGTTCCTCGGGGTCCTCTCCCGGTGGGATTTGGTGGTCTCGTGGTCTTGGGGGTCTTCTCCCGGTGGGATTTGGTGGTCTCGTGGTCATGGGGGTCTTCTCCTGGTGGGATTTGGTGGTCTCGTGGTCTTGGGGGTCTTCTCCTGGTGGGATTTGGTGGTCTCGTGGTTATGGGGGTCTTCTCCTGGTGGGATTTGGTGGTCTCATGGTCTTGACCCAAGGCCTTGGGCTTGGCAGTTGGGTGGTGGTGACCGAGCGCTACCAAGGGCCCCAAAATTGTTGGGTTCAAGGGCCCCAAAGTCATTGGGTTCAAGGGCCCCAAAGTCGTTGGGTTTTGGGGCACGGAGGGGTCGGTGCTTTTTGGGGACGGTCCCTCCTGTGAGGACACGGGAGGTTCCCAAGGGCGGGAATTCGCTGCTGCTCCTGGGTGGTGTCCTCACGGTTGGATTTGGGGGGACGAGGGTGGTCTTGGCCTTGATGGTCTTGGAGGTCTCTTCCAACCTTGGTGACTCGTTGGCAGTGGTTGGTCTTGATGATCTTTGAGGTCTCTTCCAACCCTGGTGACTCGTTGGCAATGGTTGGACTCGATGATCTTTGAGGTCTCTTCCAACCCTGGTGACTCGGTGATAATGGTTGGACTCAATGGTCTTGGAGATCTCTTCCAACCCTGGTGACTTGGTGATGATGGTTGACCTTGATCGTTTTGGGGGTCTCTTCCAACCCTGGTGACTCGGTGACGGTGGTTGGACTTGATGATAATGGTTGACCTTGATGGTCTTGGAGATCTCTTCCAACCTTGGTGACTCGTTGGCAATGGTTGGACTCGATGACAATGGTTGGACTCGATGACCTTTGAGGTCTCTTCCAACCTTGGTGACTTGGTGACGATGGTTGGACTTGACCTTTGAGGTCTCTTCCAACCCTGGTGACTCATTAGCAATGGTTGGACCCGATGATAATGGTTGACCTTGATGGTCTTGGAGGTCTCTTCCAACCCTGGTGACTCGGTGACGATGGTTGGACTCCATGACAGTGGTTGGACTCGATGACCTTTGAGGTCTCTTCCCACCTTGGTGACTCAGTGACAATGGTTGGACTCGATGATAATGGTTGACCTTGATGGTCTTGGAGATCTCTTCCAACCTTGGTGACTCATTGGCAATGGTTGGACTCGATGACAATGGTTGGACTCGATGGTCTTTGAGGTCTCTTCCAACCTTGGTGACTCGGTGACAATGGTTGGACCCAATGATAATGGTTGACCTTGATGGTCTTGGAGATCTCTTCCAACCCTGGTGACTCGTTGGCAATGGTTGGATTCGATGACAATGGTTGGACTCGATGGTCTTTGAGGTCTCTTCCAACCTTGGTGACTCGGTGACAATGGTTGAACCCAATGATAATGGTTGACCTTGATGGTCTTTGAGGTCTCTTCCAACCCTGGTGACTCGGTGACGATGGTTGGACTCGATGACCTTTGAGGTCTCTTCCAACCTTGGTGACTCGGTGACGATGGTTGGACTCGATGACCTTTGAGGTCTCTTCCAACCCTGGTGACTCGTTGGCAATGGTTGGACTCGATGACAGTGGTTGGACTCGATGGTCTTTGAGGTCTCTTCCAACCTTGGTGACTCGGTGACGATGGTTGGACTCGATGACCTTTGAGGTCTCTTCCCACCTGGATGATTCCAGGATTCCGGAGGGGAATCAGGACCCCCCGAGTTGGGATTTCCCAGCAACCCCCGGCCTTGCTCCCAGGCCCTCCCCGCTCGCGGCATCGTTAGCGCTGGTTAATTAGAGCATCATTAGCCATGTCTGGACTGGGAGAGACAACCCTGACCAGGTCTCCTTCCTCAAACACTTAATTACTCACAAATTGTTTAATTAATATGATAACCCACTTAATTAATACGATAACGAGGACGTGTGGGCAGGAGAGGGAGTCAATGGCTATGGAGGAGGAGGAGGAGGAGGAGGAGCTGGGCTGAAGGATGGGGCTGGTTGGGGAGCACCTCAAGGTCTCTTTGGGGAACACCTCAATCCCTTTTGGGGAGCACCTCAAGGTCTTTTTGGGGAGCACCTCAAGGCCTGTTTGGGGAGCACCTCAAGGCCTGTTTGGGGAGCACCTCAGACCTTGTTTGGGGAGCACCTCAAACCTTGTTTGGGGAGCATCTCAAGCCCTGTTTGGGGTGTCCCTCAAGGCCTGTTTGGGGTGCACCTCAAACCCTGTTTGGGGAGCACCTCAAGGCCTGTTTGGGGTGTCCCTCAAGGCCTGTTTGGGGTGCACCTCAAGCCTTGTTTGGGGAGCACCTCAAGGTCTTGTTTGGGGAGTACCTCAAGCCCTGTTTGGGGAGCACCTCAGGCCTTGTTTGGGGAGCACCTCAAGGTCTGTTTGGGGAGCACCTCAAGGCCTGTTTGGGGAGCACCTCAGGGCCTGTTTGAGGAGCACCTCAGGCCTTGTTTGGGGAGCACCTCAAGCCTGTTTGGGGAGCACCTCAAACCCTGTTTGGGGAGCACCTCAGACCTTGTTTGGGGAGCACCTCAAGGTCTGTTTGGGGAGCACCTCAAGGCCTGGGACCAGTTCTGGTTCCCTCAAGCCAAGGCAGACGTTGAGGGGCTACAGTGTGACCAGGGAAGGGAACAGAGCTGGGAAAGGGTCTGGAAAACTCCCAGGGGGGCTGAGGGGGCTCAGCCTGGAGAAGAGGAGGCTCAGGGGGGACCTTCTGGCTCCCAATTCCCAGGAGGAAGGGCGGAGCCGGGCGGGGGGTCAGGCTGTGCTCCCAAGGGACAGGACAGGAGGAAACGGCCTCGAGCTGCCCCAGGGGAGGGTCAGGTTGGACTCGAGGAGGAATTTCCCCCTGGGAAGGGTGGTCGGGCAATGGAAGGGGCTGCCCAGGGAGGTTTGGAGTTCCCACCCCTGGAGGTGTCACCAAGACACTCAGTGACCAGGGTCAGTCAGAGGGTGGACTCACTGGTCCAGGAGGTCTTTCCCAAGCTCAGCATTCCATGATTCCATGATTATTGCCTGACCGTGGCACTCAGTGACCAGGGTCAGTCAGAGGGTGAACTCACTGGTCCGGTAGGTTCTTCCCAAGCTCAGCATTCCATGATTCCATGATTATTGCCCGACCGTGGCACTCAGTGACCAGGGTCAGTCAGAGGGTGAACTCACTGGTCCAGTAGGTTCTTCCCAAGCTCAGCATTCCATGATTCCATGATTATTGCCCGGCCTTGGCACTCAGTGACCAGGGTCAGTCAGAGGATGAAACTCGAAGATCCAGGAGGTCTTTCCCAAACTCAGCATTCCATGATTCCATGATTATTGCCTGGTCATGGTACCAGGGTCAGTCAGAGGGTGAACTTGTTGGCCCGGGAGGTCTTTCCCAAGCTCAGCATTCCATGATTCCGTGATTATTGCCCGACCATGGCTCTCGGTGACCAGGGTCAGTCAGAGGGTGGATTCACTGATCCAGGAGGTCTTTCCCAAGCTCAGCATTCCATGATTCCATGATTATTGTCCGACCGTGGAACTCGGTGACCAGGGTCAGTCAGAGGGTGGAACTCGAAGGCCTAGGAGGTCTTTCCCGAGCTCAGCATTCCATGATTCCATGATTATTGCCCGACCTTGGCACTCAGTGACCAGGGTCAGTCAGAGGGTGGACTCACTGGTCCAGGAGGTCTTTCCCGAGCTCAGCATTCCATGATTCCATGATTATTGCCCGACCGTGGCTCTCGGTGACCAGGGTCAGTCAGAGGGTGGACTCACTGGCCCAGGAGATCTTTCCTGAGCTCAGCATTCCATGATTCCATGATTATTGCCCGACCGTGGCACTGGGTGACCAGGGTCAGTCAGAGGGTGGACTCACTGGTCCAGGAGATCTTTCCTGAGCTCAGCATTCCATGATTCCATGATTATTGTCCGGCCGTGGCACTCAGTGACCAGGGTCAGTCAGAGGGTGGACTCACTGGTCCAGGAGATCTTTCCCGAACTCAGCATTCCATGGTTCCGTGATTATTGCCCAGCCGTGGGATTTGGTGACCAGGGTCAGTCAGAGAGTGGAATTCACTGGTCTAGGAGGTGTTTCCCAAGCTCAGCATTCCATGATTCCGTGATTATTCTCCAACCGTGGCACTCAGTGACCAGGGTCAGTCAGAGGGTGGAACTCGAAGGCCTAGGAGGTCTTTCCCGAGCTCAGCATTCCATGATTCCATGATTATTGCCCGACCGTGGCTCTCGGTGACCAGGGTCAGTCAGAGGGTGGAACTCTCTGATCCAGGAGGTCTTTCCCAGGCTCAGCATTCCATGATTCCGTGATTATTGCCCGGCCGTGGCACCAGGGTCAGTCAGAGGGTGGACTCACTGGTCCAGGAGGTCTTTCCCGAGCTCAGCATTCCATGATTCCATGATTATTGCCCGACCGTGGCTCTCAGTGACCAGGGTCAGTCAGAGGGTGGATTCACTGATCCAGGAGGTCTTTCCCAAACTCAGCATTCCATGATTCCATGATTATTGCCCGGCCATGGCACCGGGTCAGTCAGAGGGTGGACTCACTGATCCAGGAGGTCTTTCCCGAGCTCAGCATTCCATGATTCCCCGATTCTCCCCCGGCAGCTCAAGGCCGTGCACGAGCAGCTGGCGGCCCTGTCCCAGCCCCAGCAGAACAAACCAAAGAAAAAGGAGAAGGACAAGAAGGAGAAGAAGAAGGAGAAGCACAAAAAGAAGGAGGAGCTGGAAGAGGCCAAGAAAAGCAAAGCCAAGGAGCCGCAGCCCAAGAAGGCCAAGAAGAGCAACAGCAACAGCAGCACCTCCAGGTGAGCCCTGCCCTTCCCCCCCCGGCCCAGATCCTCGGCAGGGCGGCATTTCCCCTTCCCTCGTTAACGTAATTAGCGCGGGAGCCTTAATGAGTAACCCCAACCCCGCTCTGGAGGGGTCGAGATCTTGGGCGTGGTCCTTTTCTGGGGTCGCTGAGCGGGTTGAGCTGAACCTTGGGTGTCCAGGAGCAGGTTGAACTCAGTCTTGGGTGTCCAGGAGCGGGTTGAGCTGAGCTTTGGGTGTCCAAGGGCAGGTTGAGCTGAACTTTGGGTGTCCAGGAGCAGGTTGAGCTCAGCCTTGGGTGTCCAAAGGCAGGTTGAGCTGAGCTTTGGGTGTCCAAGAGCAGGTTGAGCTGAGCCTTGGGTGTCCAAGAGCAGGTTGAGCTCAGTCTTGGATGTCCAAGATCAGGTTGAGCTGAGCCTTGGGTGTCCAGGGGCAGGTTGAGCTGAGCCTTGGGTGTCCAAGATCAGGTTGAGCTGAGCCTTGGGTGTCCAGGAGCAGGTTGAGCTGAGCCTTGGGTGTCCAGGGGCAGGTTGAGCTGAACCTTGGGTGTCCAAGATCAGGTTGAGCTGAGCCTTGGGTGTCCAGGAGCAGGTTGAGCTCAGCCTTGGGTGTCCAAGCCCAAACTAAACCCCCCTGGCCCCAAACTCAACCCCCTCACCCCAGACTAACCCCCCTGGCCCCGCGGGGTCTAGACTGGGCTCTGACCCCCTGGCCCCAAACTCAACCCCCTGGCCCCAGACTAAACCCCGTGGCCCCAAACTAAACCCCTTCACCCCCAACTCCACCCCTTGGCCCTGCAGGGTCTAGGCCGGGCTCTGACCCCACAGGGTCTAGGCCGGGCTCCGACCCCACGGGGTCTAGGCCGGGCTCTGACCCCACAGGGACTAGGCTGTACTCTGACCCCACAGGGACTAGACCGGACTCTGACCCCACAGGGACTAGGCCGGGCTCTGACCCCACAGGGACTAGGCCAGGTTCTGACCCCACAGGGTCTAGACCGGGCTCTGACCCCACAGGGTCTAGGCCGGGCTCCGACCCCACGGGGTCTAGACCAGGCTCTGACCCCACAGGGACTAGGCCGGACTCTGACCCCACAGGGACTAGACCGGGCTCTGACCCCACAGGGACTAGGCTGTACTCTGACCCCACAGGGACTAGACCGGGCTCTGACCCCACAGGGACTAGACCGGACTCTGACCCCACAGGGACTAGACCGGGCTCTGACCCCACAGGGACTAGACCAGGCTCTGACCCCACGGAGTCTAGGCCGGGCTCTGACCCCACAGGGACTAGGCTGGGCTCTGACCCCACAGGGACTAGGCCAGGCTCTGACCCCACAGGGACTAGACCGGGCTCTGACCCCACAGGGACTAGACCGGACTCTGACCCCACAGGGACTAGACCGGACTCTGACCCCACAGGGACTAGACCAGGCTCTGACCCCACGGAGTCTAGGCCGGGCTCTGACCCCACAGGGACTAGGCTGGGCTCTGACCCCACAGGGTCAGGGCCGGACTCTGACCCCACAGGGTCTAGACCGGACTCTGACCCCACAGGAACTAGACCGGGCTCTGACCCCACAGGAACTAGACCAGGCTCTGACCCCACAGGGACTAGGCCGGGCTCTGACCCCTCTCCCTGTGTCCCCGAGCAGCAAGAAGGAGCCGGCGGCGGCCAAGCCGAGCCGGGCGGCTCCGGCCTACGAGTCGGAGGAGGAGGAGAAGTGCAAGCCCATGTCCTACGAGGAGAAGCGGCAGCTGAGCCTGGACATCAACAAACTGCCGGGGGAGAAGCTGGGCCGGGTCGTTCACATCATCCAGTCGCGGGAGCCGTCGCTCAAGAACTCCAACCCCGACGAGATCGAGATCGACTTCGAGACGCTCAAACCATCGACGCTGCGCGAGCTGGAGCGCTACGTCACCTCCTGCCTGCGCAAGAAGAGGAAACCCCCAGGTACTGACCTAGGCCCGGCTTTGGCAGGGGGTGGGTTCAGTCAGGCCTGGCTTTGGGAGGGGGTGGGTTCCACTTGGAAACCCCCAGGTACCACCTTTAGGCCTGGCTTTGGGAGGGGGTGGGTTCCACTTGGAACCCCCCAGGTACCACCTTTAGGCCCGGCTTTGGCAGGGGGTGGGTTCAGTCAGGCCTGGCTTTAGAGGGGGTGGGTTCCACTTGGAAACCCCCAGGTACAGACTCAGACCTGGCTTTAGAGGGGGTGGGTTCAGTCAGGCCTGGCTTTGGGAGGGGGTGGGTTCCACTTGGAAACCCCCAGGTACTGACCTAGGCCGGGCTTTGGCAGGGGGTGGGTTCAGTCAGGCCCGGCTTTGGGAAGGGGTGGGTTCCACTTGGAAACCCCCAGGTACAGACTCAGGCCTGGCTTTGGGAAGGGGTGGGTTCCACTTGGAAACCCCCAGGTACTGACCTAGGCCGGGCTTTGGCAGGGGGTGGGTTCAGTCAGGCCTGGCTTTAGGAGAGGGTGGGTTCCACTTGGAAACCCCCAGGTACAGACCTAGGCCGGGCTTTTGGAGGGGGTGGGTTCAGTCAGGCCTGGTTTTGGGAGAGGGTGGGTTCCACTTGGAAACCCCCAGGTACAGACATAGACCAGGCTTTTGGAGGGGGTGGGTTCAGTCAGGCCTGCCTTTGGGAAGGGGTGGGTTCCACTTGGAAACCCCCAGGTACAGACTCAGGCCTGGCTTTGGGAAGGGGTGGGTTCCACTTGGAAACCCCCAGGTACTGACCTAGGCCGGGCTTTGGCAGGGGGTGGGTTCAGTCAGGCCCGGCTTTGGGAAGGGGTGGGTTCCACTTGGAAACCCCCAGGTACAGACTCAGGCCGGGCTTTGGGAAGGGGTGGGTTCCATTTGGAAACCCCCGGGTACTGACCTAGGCCGGGCTTTGGCAGGGAGTGGGTTCAGTCAGGCCTGGCTTTAGGAGAGGGTGGGTTCCACTTGGAAACCCCCAGGTACTGACCTAGGCCTGGCTTTGGGAGAGGGACGGGTTCAGTCAGGCCCGGCTTTGGGAAGGGGTGGGTTCCACTTGGAAACCCCCAGGTACAGACTCAGGCCGGGCTTTGGGAAGGGGTGGGTTCCATTTGGAAACCCCCGGGTACTGACCTAGGCCGGGCTTTGGCAGGGAGTGGGTTCAGTCAGGCCTGGCTTTAGGAGAGGGTGGGTTCCACTTGGAAACCCCCAGGTACTGACCTAGGCCTGGCTTTGGGAGAGGGACGGGTTCAGTCAGGCCCGGCTTTGGGAAGGGGTGGGTTCCACTTGGAAACCCCCAGGTACAGACATAGGCCTGGCTTTGGCAGGGGGTGGGTTCAGTTAGGTCTGGCTTTAGGAGAGGGTGGGTTCCACTTGGAAACCCCCAGGTAGGCCTGGCTTTGGCAGGGGGAGGATTCAGTTAGATCCAGCTTTAGGAGAAGGACGGGTTCAGTTAGGCCTGGCTTTGGGAGGGGGTGGGTTCCACTTGGAAACCCCCAGGTAGGCCTGGCTTTGGGAGGGGGACGGTTCAGTCAGGCCCGACTTTGGGAGGGGGACGGGTTCAGTTGTGGTTTTAGGCCCTCGCTTTGGGGTCGTCCCGAGGCCGTTCCCAAGGAAAGGTGGCACCGGGGCCTGAGGGGCCTCCAGAACCGCGGGAATTCCGAGTTTATTTGTAATTCCAGGTTTATTTTTCATTTTGAGTTCCTAGTTCTGAGTTTCTTCGCAATTCAGAGTTTGGTTTTCGTTCCGAGTTTCTTTTTCCTGCTGAATTTATTCATCATTCCGAGTTTCTGTATAATTCCCAAGTATAGAATTCCGAGTTTATTTTTAATTCCGAGTTTAGTTTTCAGTCTGAGTTTATTTTAAATTCAGTTTATCTTTATTTCTGGGTTTATTTTTAATTCCGAGTTTATTTTTAATTCCGAGTTTAGTTTTCAGTCTGTGTTTATTTTAAATTCAATTTATCTTTATTTCTGGGTTTATTTTTAATTCCGAGTTTAGTTTTAATTCTGAGTTTAGTTTTCAGTCTGAGTTTATTTTAAATTCAATTTACCTTTATTTCTGGGTTTATTTTTAATTCCGAGTTTAGTTTTCAGTCTGAGTTTATTTTAAATTCAATTTATCTTTATTTCTGGGTTTATTTTTAATTCCGAGTTTAGTTTTAATTCCGAGTTTAGTTTTCAGTCTGAGTTTATTTTAAATTCAATTTACCTTTATTTCTGGGTTTATTTTTAATTCCGAGTTTAGTTTTCAGTCTATTTTAAATTCAATTTATCTTTATTTCTGGGTCTATTTTTAATTCCGAGTTTATTTTTAATTCTGAGTTTATTTTTCACTCTAAATTTCTTTTTAATTCCGAGTTTATTTTTCACTCTAAATTTATTTTTAATTCCGAGTTTATTTTTCATTCCAAATTTTTTTTCTTAATTCCAAGTTTATTTATAATTCTGAGTCTATTTTTAATTCTGAATTTATTTTTAATTCTGAGTTTATTTTTCATTATGAGTTTATTTTTCATTCTAAGGTTAATACTATTTTTCATTCTAAATTTATTTTTAATTCTGAGTTTATGTATAATTCTGAGTTTATAATTCTATTATTAATTCTGAATTTATTTTTAATTCTGAGCTTATTTTTCCTTATGAGTTTATTTTTCATTCTCAGTTTAATACTATTTTTCATTCTAAATTTATTTTTAATCTCGAGTTTATGTATAATTCTGAGTTTATTTTTCATTCTAAATTTCTTTTTAATTCTGCGTTTATTTTTCATTCTAAATTTCTTTTTATTTCTGAGTTTATTTTTAATTCGGAGTTTATTTTTAATTCTGGGTTTATTTTTAATTTTGAATTTATTTTTCATTCTGTTTTATGGGTGGTTAATGAGGTAATTACAGCTGGTTATGAGGTGATTACGGGTGGTTAATGAGGTGACTATGGGTGTTTAATTAGATAACTCTGGGTAGTTAATGAGGTGATTACGGGTGGTTAACGAGGTGACTCTTGAGTGGTTCATTAGTCAATTAGAGGTAGTTAGTTAGTCAATTATAAGTGGTTAATAAGGTAATTAGAGCTGGTTAATGAGGTGATTACAGGTGGTTAGTTGATATGGGTGTTTAATGAGGTGACTATGGGTGTTTAATTAGGTAACTGGGTAGTTAATGAGGTGATTATGGGTGGTTAACAAGGTGACTATGGGTGTTTAATTAGAGAACTCTGGGTAGTTAATGAGGTGATTACGGGTGGTTAACGAGGTGACTCTGGGTGGTCAGTTAGTCGCTTAGGGGTGGTTAACGAGGTGACTATGGGTGTTTAATTAGGTAACTCTGGGTAGTTAATGAGGTGATTATGGGTGGTTAACGAGGTGACTCTGGGTGGTCAGTTAGTCAATTAGGGGTGGTTAGTTAGTCTATTACAGGGGGTTAATGAGGTGATTATGGGTGGTTAACGAGGAGACTCTGGGTGGTCAGTTAGTCGATTAGGGGTGGTTAATGAGGTGACTATGGATGTTTAATTAGGTAACTGGGTAGTTAATGAGGTGATTATGGGTGGTTAACGAGGTGACTCTGAGTGGTTCATTAGTCAATTAGGGGTGGTTACTCGATTATGGGTGGTTAATGAGGTGACTATGGGTGTTTAATTATGTAACTATGGCTAGTTAATGAGGTGATTATGGGTGGTTAATGAGGTGACTCTGGGTGGTTCATTAGTCAATTAGGGGTGGTTAGTTGATTACGGGTGGTTAATGAGGTGACTCTGGGTATTTAACGAGGTGACTCTGGGTGGTCAGTTAGTCGCTTAGGGGTGGTTAACGAGATGACTCCGGGTGGTCAGTCAGTCAATTAGGGGTGGCTAACGAGGCCATTAGGTCCCTCTAACGATCTCCTCCGCCCCCCCCGTCCCCGCAGCCGAGAAGGTCGACGTCCTGGCCGGCTCCTCCAAGCTCAAGGGCTTCTCGTCGTCGGAGTCGGAGAGCAGCAGCGAGTCCAGCTCCTCCGACAGCGACGAGTCGGACTCAGGTTAGCGCTTCCCGCCGCCCCCTCCCGCCCTTCCCGACCCTCCCCGACATAATAAACTCGTTTTCAGCCCTGCCTCGGTCTTTAATTGTTCTTTGGAAGCTCCCGGGGCGACCGCAACCCGGCCCCGGGGGGTCGGGCTGGGCGGGGATCCCCCTCCGGTGCCTCCGCCCCGTTCCGGGGCTTTTCCTCGGCTTTTTCCTCGGAGGGTTTGGCACCTCGGCCTCGTTCCGGGGGTTTTTCCTCGGCTTTTCCTTGGATGGCAGCTCAGGGAGCGCTTGGCTTGACCCCCCCCCCCCCGGATCGGTGTTTTTAGGGAATAAACCGGTGCTTTTGCCTCCAGGGAAGCGTCGGGGACGTTGTTGCCGACGCAGAGGATGGAAAAAACTGGGAGGGGAGGGGATTTTGTGGATAAGAAGCTTTTCGGGTGGATCACGGTTCTGGGATCTTGAGGGAAAATCGGGTTGAAACGGGAATTTTGGGACCCCCGGGAGGCGTCTCCCTCGTGCCGCCGTCGCTGGGATTGGACCGGGTCGGGTGTGGAACGACTTGGGAGTCGGAGCTGATTTAGGGATGGGCTTTTCCTTGGTCCCAAGGCTTCACTTCCCAAATTCCCAGGGAAGCAGAGGCTGTGCCCATTCCCAGGGAAGCAGAGTCTGTGCCCATTCCCAGGAAAGCAGAGCCTGTACCCATTCCCAGGGAAACAGAGTCTGTTCCCATTCCCAGGGAAGCAAATCCTGTGCCCAGTTCCTAGGGAAGCAAATCCTGTGCCCATTCCCAGGGAAGCAAAACCTGTGCCTGTTCCCAGGGAAGCAAATCCTGTGCCCATTCCCAGGAAAGCAGAACCTGTGCCCATTCCTAGGGAAGCAAATCCTGTTCCCATTCCCAGGGAAGCAGAATCTGTACCCATTCCCAGAAAAGCAGAACCTGTGCCCATTCCTAGGGAAGCAAATCCTGTGCCCATTCCCAGGGAAGCAGATCCTGTTTCCATTCCCAGGGAAGCAAATCCTGTGCCCATTCCCAGGAAAGCAGAGCCTGTGCCCATTCCCAGGGAAGCAGAGTCTGTGCCCATTCCCAGGGAAGCAAATCCTGTGCCCATTCCCAGGGAAGCAAATCCTGTGCCCATTCCCAGGGAAGCAGAGTCTGTTCCCATTCCCAGGGAAACAAATCCTGTTCCCATTCCCAGGGAAGCAGAGTCTGTTCCCATTTCCAGGGAAGCAGAGTCTGTGCCCATTCCCAGGGAAGCAAATCCTGTGCCCATTCCCAGGGAAGCAAATCCTGTGCCCATTCCTAGGGAAGCAAATCCTGTGCCCGTTTTCAGGGAAGCAAATCCTGTGCCCATTCCCAGGAAAGCAAATCCAGTGCCCATTCCCAAGGAAGCAAAATCTTTGCCCATTTCCAGGGAAGCAGAGCCTGTGCCCATTCCCAGGGAAGCAAATCCTGTGCCCATTCCCAGGGAAGCAGAACCTGTGCCCATTCCCAGGGAAGCAAATCCTGTGCCCATTTTCAGGGAAGCAAATCCTGTGCCCATTCCCAGGGAAGCAAATCCTGTGCCCATTCCTAGGGAAGCAAATCCTGTGCCCATTCCCGGGGAAGCAGAACCTGTGCCCATTCCCAGGGAAGCAGAGTCTGTTCCCATTCCCAGGGAAGCAAATCCTGTGCCCGTTCCCAGGGAAGCAAATCCTGTTCCCATTCCCAGGGAAGCAGAACCTGTGCCCATTTTCAGGGAAGCAGAACCTGTGCCCAATTCCTTAAAATTCCAATTTTCCACTACAAACCCATCCGGGGGTGGATCCAGGAGTCTCCCAGACCCCAAACCAACCCTTTTATCCCAAACCTGCCCTTTTTTATCCCAAACCCACCATATTTCTCTCCAAAAG
The DNA here is from genome assembly GCF_009829145.1 of Chiroxiphia lanceolata. NCBI lineage: Eukaryota > Metazoa > Chordata > Aves > Passeriformes > Pipridae > Chiroxiphia > Chiroxiphia lanceolata. The sequence goes on from NW_022476524.1 coordinate 417,323, forward strand.
TTGCTTTTTGGTCTTTTAAATTTAAACTCGAGTCACCTTTAGCATTTCTTAGATGAATTCCCCTAAAGAAGTTGCTTCCTTTCCCAGGGACACACCTGGGAATTCCGTGGGATCGGGATTTCACCGGCCTGTTAAAACTTATAATTTCAGCTCCGGTTTTTTTTTTCCCTGAATGCCCCAAACTTGGAAAATGGGGATGAATTTTAACTCCAAACCACTTCCATGTCCATTTTTTTCCCCCCACAAAACCTTGACCTGCCCCAAATATTTTCCCTAAATCCCTTTTTTTTTGATCTCCCCCCTGGGGTTTCGCCGCCGTGGAACCACCAAGTTCTTCCCCCCCCCAAAAAAAACAAGAGAAAAGCTGCATCAAATTTGCTCTTTTTAGTTTTAAGGACTAAAACCAATTCAAGTGGCTTTGCTACAAAACCACGTTTTTTCCTGGAACGGGGGGATTTTGACCCGGAATGTGGGAATTCGGGGGGGGGGTGGAACCATCTCTCGGGGATTCGCCTTTCTGGGGGAACGTGGGTGGGACTAAAATGAGGATTTAGGGACAAATCCAACCTATCCCCGTGGTCGTTGGGGGGGGGCGGAGCCTCAGGGCCCGATGGGACCTTTCTGTTGGAAAATCAGCCGGAAATGACGTCATGGGAGCGACCTTTGCCTTCGATCCCGGCGGGTTTTATTCCCGGGGATGAGACGGGGTCGGAGTTGGGACGTCTCGGTGCTCCTGCGACGCCGGGAGATGCCAGGGGAGGGATTGGACCCCAAAACACCAACTGGGAGCCAACAATCGGCTTCATTGGATGAAGGTCCATCCTTGGGTTGAGTTGGCGTCTCCAAAATCACCGAGTGACCCCCTGGAACTCCAAAACACCAACTGTGACCCAACAATCGGCTTCATTGGATGAAGGTCCATCCTTGGGTTGGGTTGGCATCTCCGAATCACCAAGTGACCCCCCAGGACCATCATGGTTTCCATTGGCTTTGTCTTCTTGGAGAAGACATCCTTGGCCATCCTGGAACGCCGTCGGGGTGGGAGATGGGATTCCTCTCATTGCTCTTGGATGCCGGGAAGCTGCCGAACCGCGTGATCCGACTGTGAGCCAGCAGTCGGCATCGATGGATGAAGGTTCGTCCTTGGGTTGGGTTGGCCAAGCTCAGTCACCTCTGGAATGACCGGATGATCCCCTGGGCTCACCAGGACTTTACCAGTCGTGGTCTCCGTTGGCTCCGTGGTCCCGGTGAAGGGTCTCCCCAAGCATCCGGTGCTCCGGCCGCGGTCGAGACTGGAATCCTCCGATCCCACTCCATCCCCTCTGCTCTCCGTGGCCACGTCCAGCTCGTGCCAGGATTCCTCACAGAAGCTCCCCGGGAGACCCAGAGCAGGATGGAGAAGATCCTCGTTCGTCTTCCCAGAGGAGCAACGCCCGGAACGTGCGTTTTGGAGAAGCCCAACCGGGATGGTTCCTCTTCCAACCCAGAACTGGAGCGGGGCTGTGCTCGGCCGACTCGTGGCTTTTTTTGGGAGCTGATGTTTATTCCCACCCGGTCCTGGATTATCCGAGGCTTTTCTCCTCCTCCCACTCGAGTTTCTCCTGAATTTGGGGTTTCTTCCTCATCCCGGGAGCACTTCGATCCTGATCCCAGTAGGACGGGAACTGGGGGGTCGTGAAGCCACCTCTGCTTCCCAGGATCCGCTCCGAGGTGGGTTTTATCCATAGGGATCGTCTGCTGGATCATCTTGTCTCCAGCTCTTGGCCTTGGATCTTCCCCAGGACGAGCAGCGAGTCCTGCGGAGCAATTCCATCCTCAGGGAAGAGGAACTCGGCTCTTGGGCTTTCTGGAAAGGCCCATCTGGAGCTGTGGATGCCCATCCCAATCCATGGATACACATCTGGAGCTGTGGATGCCCATCCCAATCCATGGATACCCATCTGGAGCTGTGGATGCCCATCCCAATCCGTGGACACCTCTTGGAAGTTGTGGATGCCCATCCCAATCCATGGACACCCATCTGGAGCTGTGGATGCCCATCCCAATCCATTGACACCTCTTGGAAGTTGTGAATGCTCCTCCCAATCCATGGACACCCCTTGGAAGCTGTGGATGCCCATCCCAATCCATGGACACCCCTTGGAAGCTGTGGATGCCCATCCCAATCCATGGATACCCATCTGGAGCCGTGGATGCCCCTCCCAATCCATGGACACCCCTTGGAATTCCTGGGGTATCCAAGGCCTTTCCCGGCCATTGGGTGGAAGGACTCGGGGTCGGGGTTGGGTTTCACCTTTTCCTTCCTCCCGCGGTTTCTCCCCGTTTTTGCGGCAGCCAAATCCCGGAGATCCCGGAGAATTCCCGCCCCAAACCCTTCCCCGTTCCGGGATCGGCGCCGCCGCGGCACTAACGGCTCCTCTTTCCCCTTTTTTTGGCAGAAATGGCACCGAAGTTGAAGAAAAAAGGGCATTCGGGGCGAGAGCAGAAAAAGGTGAGAGACACCACGGCCTCGGGGCGGGACCGGGAGCTTCGGGAACGCCGGGAATGCCGGCGGGAGAGCGGGTTGGGTGTGTTGGCCCCGTTCCCTCACACGGCCGAGGCGGGGTTGGGTTTCCTGGGAAGATGTTCCCAGTGCCCCCGGGGTGGTTGGGAAGGTGTCCCAGGGATCTGGGGGGAGTTTTGGTGACCAGGAGGGTGTTTCAGGGGCTTGGGAGGAGTTTTGGTGACCGAAAAGGTGTTTTGGTGACTTGGGGGAGGGTGTTTTGGGGAGTGAAAAGGGATTTTTGAGAACCAAAAGGGCTTTTTGGTGACCCAGGAGAGCATTTTGATGACGAGTCACCATTTTTGATGACCAGTAATCAATTTTTGATGACCCAGGAGAACCTTTTGATGACCAATAACCTGTTTTTGATGACCAATAACCTATTTTTGATGACCAGTAACCAATTTTTGATGACCAAAAAGCCATTTGGGTGACCCAGGAGAGCATTTTGATGACCAGTAACCCATTTTTGATGACCGAGGAGATCATTTTGATGACCGATAACCCGTTTTTGATGACCAATAACACATTTTGATGACCAAAAAGTCATTTTGATGACCCAGGAGAGCCTTTTGATGACCAGTAACCCATTTTTGATGACCAATAACCCATTTTGATGACCAATAACCCATTTCTGATGACCAATAACCCATTTTGATGTCCAGTAACCCATTTTTGATGACCACTAACCCATTTTTGATGACCAATAACCCATTTTGATGACCCAGGAGACCATTTTGATGACCAATAAACCATTTTGATGACCAATAACCCATTTTGATGACCAATAACCCGTTTTGATGTCCAATAACTCATTTTTGATGACCAGTAACCCATTTTGATGACCATTAACTCATTTTGATGACCAGTAAGCCATTTTGATGACCAGTAACCTGTTTTGATGACCAATAACCCATTTTGATGACCAGTAACCCATTCTGGTGACCAGTAACCCATTCTGGTGACCAATAACCCATTCTGATGACCAGTAACCCATTTCTGATGACCAATAACCCATTCTGATGACCAGTAACCCATTTCTGATGACCAATAACCCGTTCTGATGACCCAGGAGACCATTTTGATGACCAGTAACCCATTTTTGAAGACCCAGAAGCTCATCCCAACGCCCAAAAACCCATTTTGACGCCGCTCCACCGACTCTCTCCCCTCTCTCTCCTTTCCTCCCCTCCCAGCACCACCACCACCACCACCCCCCGGCGCAGCCGCCGCCGCCGCCTCCGCCCCAGCCCGTGCCCGCGGCGCTGCCGCCGGTGCAGCCGCCGCCGCCCCCGCCGCCCGTCCCGGCCCCCGCCCCGCCCATGAAGGCGTCACCACCGCCCTTCGTGCCCGCCCCGGTGCCGGTGCTGGAGCACCCCCTGCCCGGGACCATGTTCGACACCATGAGCCACTTCGGCCAACCCATCCTGCACCTGCCCCAGCCGGAGCTGCCGCCGCACCTGCCCCCGGCGCCCGAGCACGGCACCCCCCCCCACCTCAACCAGCACGTGGTGTCCCCTCCAGGTGAGAGGGGGAGCGGGATTTGTCCCTCCTGGAAGAGTTGGGTGGGATTTAGCACTCCTGGGCCCTCCTGGAGGAGCTGGGTGGGGTCTGTCCCTCCTGGAGATGCCAAGTGGGATTTATCACTCCTGGAGGAGCTGGGTGGGGTCTGTCCCTCCTGTCAGTGTTGGGTGGGGTCTGTCCCTCCTGTCAGTGTTGGGTGGGGTCTGTCGCTCCTGGAGGAGCTGGGTGGGGTCTGTCCCTCCTGGAGGAGCTGGGTGGGGTCTGTCCCTCCTGGAGGAGCTGGGTGGGATTTATTGCTCCTGGAGGGGTTGGGTGGGGTCTGTCCATCCTGGAGGTGCCAAGTGGGATTTATCACTCCTGGTCCCTCCTGGAGGGGTTGGGTGGGGTCTGTCCCTCCTGGAGGAGCTGGGTGGGGTCTGTCCCTCCTGGAGGAGCTGGGTGGGATTTATCACTCCTGGTCCCTCCTGGAGGAGCTGGGTGGGGTCTGTCCCTCCTGGAGGTGCCAAGTGGGATTTATCACTCCTGGTCACTCCTGGAGGAGTTGGGTGGGGTCTGTCCCTCCTGGAGGGGTTGGGTGGGGTCTGTCCCTCCTGGAGGTGCCAAGTGGGATTTATCACTCCTGGTCCCTCCTGGAGGAGTTGGGTGGGGTCTGTCCCTCCTGGAGGAGTTGGGTGGGGTCTGTCCCTCCTGGAGGAGTTGGGTGGGGTTTGTCCCTCCTGGAGGAGCTGGGTGGGATTTATTGCTCCTGGAGGGGTTGAGTGGGGTCTGTCCCTCCTGGAGGTGCCAAGTGGGATTTATCACTCCTGGTCCCTCCTGGAGGAGCTGGGTGGGGTCTGTCCCTCCTGGAGGGGTTGGGTGCGGTCTGTCCCTCCTGGAGGAGTTGGGTGGTGTCTGTCCCTCCTGGAGGAGCTGGGTGGGGTCTGTCCCTCCTGGAGATGCCAAGTGGGATTTATCACTCCTGGTCCCTCCTGGAGGTGCCGGGTGGGATTTATCACTCCTGGTCCCTCCTGGAGGAGTTGGGTGGGGTCTGTCCCTCCTGGAGGAGTTGGGTGGGGTTTGTCCCTCCTGGAGGAGCTGGGTGGGATTTATTGCTCCTGAAGGGGTTGAGTGGGGTCTGTCCCTCCTGGAGGTGCCAAGTGGGATTTATCACTCCTGGTCCCTCCTGGAGGAGCTGGGTGGGGTCTGTCCCTCCTGGAGGTGTTGGGTGGGATCTCTCCCTCCTGGCAGTGCCGGGTGGGCGCCGGGACACCTTCACTGACCCCCCCCCGTGTCCTTCTCTCTCCCCCCCCCAGCTTTGCACAACGCTCTGCCTCAGCAGCCCTCGAGGCCCAGCAACCGCGCCGCGGCGCTGCCGCCCAAGCCCCCGCGCCCCCCGGCCGTGTCTCCGGCGCTGCCGCCGCAGCCGCTCCTCCCGCAGCCGCCGCTGCCGCAGCCGCCACAGGTGCTGCTGGAGGACGAGGAGCCGCCGCCGCCGCCGCCGCCGCACCACGGGCTGCCCCTGAGCGCCAGCCAGATGCAGCTGTACCTGCAGCAGCTGCAGAAGGTGCAGCCGCAGACTCCGCTTCTCCCTTCAGTGAAGGTCCAGTCGCAGGCGCCGCCGCCGGCGGCGCTGCCGCCGCCGCCGCCACCGCCCCCGACGCACCCGGCGGTGCAGCAGCTGCAGCCGCCGCCGCGCCCGCTGCACATGCAGCCCCCCCTGCCCTTCCCGTCCCACCTGCCCCAGCCGCCGCCGCCGCCGCCGCCGCCGCCGCCGCCGCAGCAGCAGCAGCCGCCGCAGCAGCCGCAGCCGCCGCAGCAGCACCCGCCGCCCCCGCAGCCCCCCCAGCCCCCGGCGCAGCCGCCGGCGCCCGCCAAGCCGCAGCAGGTCATCCAGCACCACCCGTCGCCGCGGCACCACAAGGCGGACCCCTACGGCAGCGGTGAGGAGGAGGAGGAGGAGGAGGGTGGGGAGGGGGGGAAGGGGTGGTGGGAGGGGTGGGAGACCCCGTGAGGGGTCCTGCCGCCGGAGCCGCGGAGATCCGGCGGGGTCGGGGGGTGGAGGAGCTCGGGGCAGTCACTTCTGGAGGGTCTCGAGGGCGTGGAGTTGTTGAGGATCTTGGAGATCTCCGGTTGTTGAGGATCGCGAGGATCTCCCCTTGTTGAGGATCTTGGAGATCTCCAGTTGTTGAGGAGCTCGAGGATCTCCCCTTGTTGAGGATCTTGGAGATTTCCGGTTGTTGAGGATCTCGAGGATCTCCCCTTGTTGAGGATCTTGGAGATCTCCAGTTGTTGAGGATCTCAAGGATCTCCCCTTGTTGAGGATCTTGGAGATCTCCAGTTGTTGAGGAGCTCGAGGATCTCCCCTTGTTGAGGATCTTGGAGATCTCCAGTTGTTGAGGAGCTCGAGGATCTCCCCTTGTTGAGGATCTTGGAGATCTCCGGTTGTTGAGGATCTCAAGGATCTCCCCTTGTTGAGGATCTTGGAGATCTCCGGTTGTTGAGGATCTTGAGGATCTCCCCTTGTTGAGGATCTTGGAGATCTCCAGTTGTTGAGGATCTTGAGGATCTCCCCTTGTTGAGGATCTTGGGTTTCTCCCGTTGTTGAGGATCCCAAGGATTTTCTGTTGTTGAGGACCTTGAGGATCTCCAGTTGTTGGGGATCCCAAGTTATTGACGATCTTGGGGATCTCCAATTTTTGAGGAGCTCAAGCGTCTCCAGTTGTTGAGGATCTCAGGGATCTCCCGTTGTTGAGGATCTCAAAGATCTCCAGTTGCTGAGGATCTTGGAGATCTCCAGTTGCTGAGGATCTTGGAGGTCTCCCGTTGTTGAGGAGCTCAGGGATGTCCCATTGTTGAGGATCTCAAAGATCTCCAGTTGCTGAGGATCTTGGAGATCTCCCGTTGTTGAGGAGCTCAGGGATGTCCCATTGTTGAGGATCTCAGGGATCCCCAGGTTTTGAGGATCTGGAGTTATTGAGGATCTCCAGTTTTTGAGGATCTTGAGGATCTCCAGTTGTTGAGGATCCCAAGTTTTTGACGATCTTGGGGATCTCCAGTTTTTGAGGAGCTCAAGCATCTCCAGTTGTTGAGGATCTCAGGGATCTCCAGGTTTTGAGGATCTCAGGGATCTCCAGTTATTGAGGATCCCAAGGATCTCCAATTTTTGAGGATCTCAAGGACCTCCAGTTGTTGAGGATCTCGGGAATCTCCCGTTGTTGCGGATCCCCAGGTTCTGAGGATCTGGAGTTACTGAGGGTTTCAAGGATCTCTGGTTTCGGAGGATCCTGAGTCGTTGAGGATCTCAAGGGTCTCCAGTTGTTGAGGATCTCGAGTTATTGAGCATCTCAAGGATCTCCAATTGTTGAGGACCTCAAAGATCTCCAGTTCTTTAGGACCCTTGAGGATGCCAAATTCTTGAGGATCTCTAGTTTTTGAGGATCTCCAGTTTTGAGGATCTCCAGGATCTCCAGTCTGGAATTTTCGAGAAACTTGAGGATCTCAGATTTTGGAATATCTGGAAGATCTCAAGGATGTCCCGTTTTTGAGGATTTCAAGTTATTGAGGATCTCGAGGATCTGAAGGATCTCCAGGTACTGAGGATCTCAAGGACCTCTTTTCGTGAGCGTCTGGATGTTAAGTTCTTGAGGAGCCCCCAGTTCTCCAGTCATGGAGGAACCTGAAGGTGGGAAGTTTTTGAGGATCTCAAAGCTCTCAGACTTTTGAACATCTCCAGGATCTCGAGTTTTCAAGGATCTTGGATTTTCACGGATCTCAGGGATCTTCTGTGTTTGAAAATCGTGAGGATCCCACGTGTTTGGGGAACTTGGAAATCTCATTTTTGAGGATCTCAGGGTTCTGTTGAGGAACACTAAGATCTCCATCCTTGAGAGGAACACCAAGATCTCCATCCTTGAGAGGAACACCAAGATCTCCACCCTTGAGGAACACGAAGATCTCCATCCTTGAGGAACACCAAGATCTCCATCCTTGAGGAACACCAGGATCTCCATCCCTGAGGAACACCAAGATCTCCATCTCTGAGGAACACCAAAATCTTCATCCTTGAGGAACACCAAGATCTCCATCCTTGAGAGGAACACCAAGATCTCCATCCTTGAGGAACACCACAATTTCCACCCTTGAGGAACACCAAGATCTCCATCCTTGAGAGGAACACCAAGATCTCCATCCTTGATGAACACCAAGATCTCCATCCTTGAGGAACACCAAGATCTCCATCCTTGATGAACACCAAGATCTCCATCCTTGAGGAACACCAAGATCTCCATCCCTGAGGAACACCAAGATCTCCTTCCTTGAGAGGAACACCAAGATCTCCATCCTTGACAGGAACACCGAGACCTGTCTTTGAGGAACACCAAGATCTCCATCCTTGAGGAACACCAAGATCTCCATCCTTGGGGAACACCAAGATCTCCATCCTTGAGGAACACCGAGATCTCCATCCCTGAGGAACACCAAGATCTCCATGTTTGAGGAACACTAAGATCTTCATCCTTGAGGAGCACCACGATTTCCATCCTTGAGGGCCTCGGGCTCCTCAAATCCGTTCAGAACTCAGGATTCTCCATTTTTTGGGCACATCCCGACGCGGGACCGTCGTCCTTGTGTCCCTCCCATCCCGCTGGCTCCAAGACCTCAGGGGGGGTCTCTCTTTTGAGCCAGGGGGTCTCCTCCCCCCGTAGAGCAGGGGCGGTGCCGGGGCGGGCGTGGCGGTGCTGGAGCAGGCGTGGCAAAGCCAGGGTGGGCGTGGCCATACTGGGGTGGGCGTGGTGGTGCTGGAGCAGGCGTGACAAAACCAGGGTGGGCGTGACCATACCGGGGTGGGCGTGGTGGTGCTGGGGCGGGCGTGGCGGTACCAAGGTGGGTGTGGTGGTGCCAAGGTGGGCGTGGTGGTGCCGGGGCGGGCGTGGCGGGGCCAAGGTGGGCGTGGCGGTGCCAGTGTGGGCGTCTTGATGCCAAGGCGGGCGTCATGGTGCCAAGGTGGGCACGACGGTGCCGGGGTGGTTCTGGGGTGGGCGTCGTGGTGCCGGGGTGGGCGTGGCGGTGCCAGGGCAGGCACACCAGTGCTGGGGCAGGCGTGCCGGTGCAGGGGCGGGTGTGTGGCGGTGCCAGGGTGGGTGTGGTAATGCTGGGGTGGGCGTGGCAGTGCCAGGGCAGGCGCAGTGGTGCCGGGGCAGGTGTGGCGTTGCCGGGGTAGGTGTGACAGTGCCAGGGCAGGCGTGGCTGTGCTGGGGTGGGCGTGGCGGTGCCAGGGCCGGTGTGGTGGTGGCAGAATGGGCGCCGCGGTACCGAGGTAGGCGTGGCGGTGCCGGGGTGGGCATGGCGGTGCCGGGGTGGGCGTGGCGGTGCCGGGGTGGGCGTGGCGGTGCCAGGGTGGGCGTGGCGGTGCCGGGGTGGGCGCGGCGGTGCCGGGGCGGTGCCGGTGCACCACGGGGGCACTGCCAACGCGCGACCCTGACCGTTTTACCCCTCCCCACCCCGTCCTCAGGTCACCTGCGGGAAGCCCCCTCCCCTCTCCTGATGCATTCCCCACAGATGCCGCCCTTCCAGGCCCTCGTCCACCAGTCGCCACCTCAGCAAAGCATCCAGCCAAAAAAACAGGTACCCACCGGCCACGAGGGCCCAGAAAACCCCCCCCCACACCTCCCCCAGAGTGAGTGAAGGGGGAGTGTCCCGCCCAGAACCCCCCCGGGTTTGGGGTTGGAGAAACCCCAGGACCCCCAGATTTGGGGTTGGAGAACCCCCATGACCCTCGATTTTGAGGTAGGAGACCCCCATAACTCTCAGTTCTGGGATTGGGGAACCCCCATGACCCCTGGTTTTGGGGTTAGAGAACCCCCCCAGGACCCCCAGATTTGGGCTTGGAGAACCCCCATGACCCTTGATTTTGGGGTAGGAGACCCCCATAACCCCCAATTTTGGGATTGGAGAACTCCCATGACCCCTGGTTTTGGGGTTAGAGAACCCCCCCAGGACCCCCAGACTTGGGGTTGGAGACCCCCCATGACCCCTGGTTTTGGGGTTAGAGAACCCCCCCAGGACCCCCAGACTTGGGGTTGGAGACCCCCCATGACCCCTGGTTTTGGGGTTAGAGAACGTCCCCAAACCTCTGAGGTGCCCCGGTTTGGGGGAGGATGGAGAGGGGGTTGGGTGGGGCAGGAGGGGTCTGGGGGGTCTCCCCGGGCGGCCCCTGAGCGGAGTTTTGGGGGGGTTGTTTTTTTTGGGGTGGCAGGAGCTGCGAGCGGCGTCCGTGGTGCAGGCGCAGCCGCTGGTGGGGAAGGAGGAGAAGATGCACTCGCCCGTCGTGAGGAACGAGACCTTCAGCCCCCCCCTGCGCCAGGACCCCCCCAAGCACCCCGAGGGCGGCAAAGCCCCCCCGCACCTCCCCCAGAGTGAGTGAGGGGGGGGTGTCCTGCCTGGAACCCCCCCGGGTTTGGGGTTGGAGAGCTCCTCAGAATCCCCAGTTTTGGGGTTGGAGACCCCCATGATCTCAGTTTTGGGTTGGAGAACCCCCATCACCCCCAGTTTAGGGGTTGGAGAACCCCCCCAGGACCCTCCCCAGCACCCCCACACCTCCCCCAGAGTGAGTGAAGGGGGGGTGTCCTGCCCGGAGCCCCCCCTGGTTTGGGGTTGGAGAAACCCCAGAACCCCAGGTTTGGGGTTGGAGAACCCCCATAACTCTTAGTTTGGGGTAGGAGACCCCCATGACCCCCAGTTCCAGGATTGGGGAACCCCCATGACCCCTGGTTTTGGGGTTAGAGAACCCCCCAGAACCCCCCCCAGCACCCCCACACCTCCCCCAGAGTGAGTGAAGGGGGGGTGTCCTGCCCGGAACCCCCCCGGAATTGGGGTGGGAGAAACCCCCAGAACCCCCCCAGCACCTCCCCCAGAGTGAGTGGGGGGGCTGCCCCCCAAACTTTGGTAGAGGAGGACACCCATAACCCTCAGTTTTGGGGATTGGAGAACCCCAGAACCCCCAGTTTAGGGGTTAGAGAACCCCCCCAGGAACCCCCCCTGGTTTGGGGTTGGAGAAACCCCAGAACCCCCAGATTTGGGGTTGGAGAACCCCCATGACCCTCGATTTTGGGGTAGAAGACCCCCATAACTCTCAGTTCCGGGATTGGGGAACCCCCATGACCCCTGGTTTTGGGGTTAGAGAACCCCCCAGGACTTCCCCCCAGCACCCCCACACCTCCCCCAGAGTGAGTGAAGGGGGGGTGTCCTGCCCGGAACCCCCCCGGGTTTGGGGTTGGAGACCCCCAGTTTGGTGGTTGGAGAACCCCCATCACCCTCAATTTTGGGGTGGGAGACCCCCATACCTCTCAGTTTGGGGTTGGAGAACCCCCATCACCCTCGATTTTGGGGTAGGAGAACCCCCAGTTTGGGGGTTGGAGACCCCCGTAACCCTTGATTTTGGGGATTGCAGACCCCCATCCCCCCCAATTTTAGTGTCCAAGCCCCCCCATCCCCCCAATTTCAGTGTCCAAACCCCCCCCCCCCCCAATTTCAGTGTCCATGCCCCCCCATCCCCCCCAATTTCAGTGTCCAACCCTCCCACCCCCCAATTTCAGTGTCCAAACCCCCCCCCAATTTCAGTATCCAAGCCCCCCCACCCCCCCAATTTCTCTGTCCATCCCCACCCCCACACAGTTCCCCCTCCCCGGGGGTCTCTCCCATCCCCTCCCCCCCCGACATTCCCACTTTTCCAGGGCCGGAGCTGAAGCCCCTGGAGGGGGGAGGGGCCCGTCCCGTGATCCGCCCCCCGGAACAGCCCCCCCCTGCCCCAGGAGCCCCCGACAAGGAGCGGCAGAAACAGGAGCCCAAGACCCCCGTGGCCCCAAAAAAGGTGAGGAGCCCCAAAATCCGGGAGAGAATCCGCCTGGAATTGGGGAGAATTCCCGGGGAAAGCTCCGGGAATGAGGTGGGACCACCGGGGAATGGGGGGGGGGGCTGATCCCAGTGGGAATGGGGGGGGAGAGGCTGAGGGAGGGGTGGACATCAAGAGGGACCTTGGAACACTCTGGGATTGGGGGTGTGAGAAAATCCAGGATTGGATCCATAAGAACCGAGGGAGGGGGTGACATCCAGAGGGACCTGGGGAAGCTTCAGGATTGGATCCATAAGAACCAGGGGAAGGGATGACATCCAGAGGGACCTGGGGAAGCTCCAGAGCTGGATCCATAAGAACCTCCCGAGGTTCTCCAGGCCCAGGGAGGGGGTGACACCCAGAGGGACCTGGAGAAGCTCCAGGATTGGATCCATAAGAACCTCCCAAGGTTCCACCAGGCTGAGGGAGGGGGTGACATCCAAAGGAACCTGGGGAAGCTCCAGGATTGGATCCACAAGAACCTCCCGAGGTTCTCCAGTCCCAGGGAGGGGGTGACATCCAGAGGAACCTGGGGAAGCTCCAGAACTGGATCCATAAGAACCTCCTGAGGTTCTCCAGGCCCAGGGAGGGTGTGACATCCAGAGGGACCTGGGGAAGCTCCAGAACTGGATCCATAAGAACCAGGGGAAGGGATGACATCCAGAGGAACCTGGGGAAGCTCCAGAACTGGATCCATAAGAACCTCCTGAGGTTCTCCAGGCCCAGGGAGGAGGTGACACCCAGAGGGACCTGGAGAAGCTCCAGGATTGGATCCATAAGAACCTCCCAAGGTTCTCCAGGCCAAGGGAGGGAGTGACATCCAAAGGAACCTGGGGAAGCTCCAGAACTGGAGAACCTCTAGAACTGGATCCATAAGAACCTCCCAGGGTTCTCCAGTCCCAGGGAGGGGGTGACATCCAAAGGAACCTGGGGAACCTCCAGAACTGGACCCACAAGAACCCCCCCGAGCTTCTCCAGGCCCAGGGGACCCCTCCCCGAGCTCACGGAGCCCCCGGAGCCGATCCCCGGGCGGGTTCCAGAATTCCCAGGCCCATTCCCCGTGCCCTGACCTGGCCCTTCCACCCCCTGGCAGGACCTGAAGATCAAGAACATGGGCTCGTGGGCCTCCCTGGTGCAGAAGCACCCGGCGGCGCCGGCGGCCACGGCCAAGTCGTCGAGCGACAGCTTCGAGCAGTTCAAGCGGGCGGCGCGGGAGAAGGAGGAGCGGGAGAAGGCCCTCAAGGCCCAGGCCGAGCAGGTGGAGAGGGAGAAGGAGCGGCTGCGGCGCGAGCAGGAGAGGATGAGGTGAGGCCTCAGAGCCGGCCCCGAGGGGTGGGACCCACCCCAGATAAACCCAGAGCGCTGGGACCGGCACCAAACCACTGTAACCGCCCCCAAACCACCCCCAAACCATCGTAACCAGCATGAAACCAACCCAAAACCACTACAACCACCCCCAAAACCATCCCCAAAGCACCAGAACCACCCCAAACCACCCCCAAACCATCCCCAAACTACTATAACCGCCCCCAAACCACCCCCAAACCACCAGAACCATCCCCAAACCATCCCCAAACCACCAGAACCATCCCCAAACCACCAGAGCTGCCCCCAAACCATCCCCAAACCACCAGAACCACCCCCAAACCATCCCCAAACCATCCCCAAACCACCAGAACCGCCCCCAAACCACCCCCCCAAACCATCATAACCAGCATGAAACCAACCCAAAACCACTGTGATCACCCCGAAACCATCCCCAAAGCACCAGAACCGCCCCCAAACCACCCCCAAACCATCCCTAAACCACAATAACCATCCCCAAACCATCCCCAAACCACCAGAACCATCCCCAAACCATCCCCAAACCACCAGAACCATCCCCAAACCACCATAACTGCCCCCAAACCACCCCCAAACCATCCCCAAACTACCAGAACCGCCCCCAAACCACCCCCCCAAACCATCATAACCAGCATGAAACCAACCCAAAACCACTGCGACCGCCCCGAAACCGTCCCCAAAGCACCAGAACCACCCCAAACCACCCCCAAACCATCCTCAAACCACCAGAACCATCCCCAAACCACCAGAACCGCCCCCAAACCATCCCCAAACCACCAGAACCGCCCCCAACCCATCCCCAAACCACCGTGACCACCCCAAACTATCCCCAAACCAAACCCAAACCACCGTAACCAACCCCAAACCACCCCCAAACCGCTGTGACTGGCACCAAACCATCCCCAAACCACCAGAACCACCCTCAACCATCCCCAAACCACCAGAACCACCCTCAACCAACCCCAAACCACCAGAACCACCCTCAACCAACCCCAAACCACCAGAACCACCCTCAACCAACCCCAAACCACCAGAACCACCCTCAACCAACCCCAAACCACCAGAACCACCCTCAACCAACCCCAAACCACCAGAACCACCCTCAACCAACCCCAAACCACCAGAACCACCCTCAACCAACCCCAAACCACCCCCAAACCACCAGAACCCCGTCCCAGCCGTTCCCCAATCCCTGATCCCTCTCCCAGCCACCTCCCAATCCCCCATCCCTGTTCCCACCCATCCCCTCTCCCTGATCCCATCCCTCCATCCCCTGATCCCAGTTCTACCTATCCCCTCATCCTTCTCCCACCCATCCCCTCTCCCTGATCCCAGTCTCCCTGTATCCCTGATTTTTGGTCTCCCCAGGAGCTGGGATGAGGAGGAGGCCCTGGAGCAGGCACTCCCATCATTCCCCATTCCCTGTATCCCTGATTTTTGGTCTCCCCAGGAGCCGGGATGAGGAGTTTGCCCTGGAGCAGGCGCTCCCATTCCCTCTCCCTGATCCCAATCCCACCATCCCCTCTCCCTGATCCCATTGCCATCATTCCCATCATTCCCCAGGAGCCGGCATGAGGAGTTTGCCCTGGAGCAGGCGCTCCCATCATTCCCCATTCCCTGTATCCCTGATTTTTGGTCTCCCCAGGAGCCGGGATGAGGAGTTTGCCCTGGAGCAGACACTCCCATCCCCTCTCCCTGATCCCAATCTCCCTGTATCCCTGATTTTTGGTCTCCCCAGGAGCCGGGATGAGGAGTTTGTCCTGGAGCAGACGCTCCCATCCCCTCTCCCTGATCCCAATGTCCCTGTATCCCTGATTTTTGGTCTCCCCAGGAGCCGGGATGAGGAGGAGGCCCTGGAGCAGGCGCTCCCATCCCCTCTCCCTGATCCCAATCCCATCATTCCCATCATTCCCCAGGAGCCGGGATGAGGAGGAGGCCCTGGAGCAGGCTCGCCGGGTGCACGAGGAGGTTCGGCGGCGCCAGGAGCCGCCGGTGCCGGTGCCGGTGCCGGTGCCGGTGGCCGTGGCCGTGTCGGCGGCGGGGACGGCCCCGCAGGGCCCCCAGAGCTCCCAACCCCCCAATTCCCAATCCATGCTGGACCAGCAGCGGGAAATGGCCCGGAAGAGGGAGCAGGAGAGGAGGCGCCGGGAAGCGGTGAGTGCCGGGGGGAGGGGGGGGGCCCGGAATTCCAGGGGGGAGCCACGGAATTATCCCGAAAATCCCTGAAAATGGTCCCGGGTATCCTCAGAAAATCCCTTGGGAAGCCAAAGAATGATCCCAGGGATCCCAAAAAATGATCCCAGAGATCCCAAAAAATCCCTTGGGAAGTCAAAGAATGATCCCAGAGATCCCAAAGAATCCCTTGGGAAGCCAAAGAATGATCCCAGAGATCCCAAAAAATGATCCCAGAGATCCCAAAAAATCTCTTGGGAAGCCAAAGAATGATCCCAGGGATCCCAAAGAATGATCCCAGAGATCCCAAAAAATCCCTTGGGAAGCCAAAGAATGATCCCAGAGATCCCAAAGAATGATCCCAGAGATCCCAAAAAATGATCCCAGAGATCCCAAAAAATCCCCTGGGAAGCCAAAGCATGGTCCCAGAGATCCCAGAATTCCTGGGGGGAGCCAAAAAATGATCCCAAAAATCCCTTGAGGAGCCAAAAAATAAAAAAAGTCCTGAAAAAATAAAAAAAAAATCTGAAAAAATCCCAGAAAAATCCGAAAAAATCTGAAAAAATCCTGGAAAATCCGGGAAAAAATCCAGAAAAAAATCCGAAAAAATCCTGAAAAAATCCCGAAAAAAATCCTGGAAAAATAAAAAAAATCCGGGGAAAAATCCTGAAAAAATAAAAAAAAAATCCTGAAAAAATCCAAAAAAATCCCGGAAAAAATCTGAAAAAAATCTGGAAAAAAATAAAAAAAATCCTGAAAAAATCCAAAAAAATCCTGAAAAAATCCAAAAAAATCCTGAAAAAATCCTGGAAAAATCCAGAAAAAAAAAAAATCTCGACAAAAATCCCGACAAAAATCCTGAAAAATCCAAAAAAAGTAAAAAAAAAAACTGAAAAAAATCCAAAAAAATCCTGAAAAAATCCTGGAAAAATCCAGAAAAAATAAAAAAAATCTCGACAAAAATCCCGACAAAAATCCTGAAAAATCCAAAAAAAGTAAAAAAAAAAACTGAAAAAAATCCAAAAAAATCCTGAAAAAATCCGAAAAGGTCCCCCAAAAAAATCCAAAAAAATCCTGAAAAAATACGAAAAAATCCCGAAAAAATCCAAAAAAATCCTGAAAAAATCTGAAAAAAAATCCCGAAAAAATTCCAAAAAAAATCCTGAAAAATCAAAAAAAAATCAACAAAAATCCTAAAAAAATCCCAGAAAAAAATCTGAAAAAATCCTGAAAAAAATCCGAAAAATTCCCAAAAAAATCTGAAAAAATCCCGAAAAAATCCTGAAAAAGTCCGAAAAAAATCCTGAAAAAATCCGAAAAAAATCCTGAAAAAATCCCGGAAAAAATTCGAAAAAATCCCGAAAAAAAAAAATCCTGAAAAAATCCCGAAAAAATCCTGAAAAAATCCTGACAAAATCCTGACAAAATCCCGGAAAAATAAAAAAAAATCCTGAAAAAAATCCCAAAAAATCTGGGAAAAAATCCTGAAAAAATAAAAAAAAAGATCCTGAAAAAAAATCCCAAAAACTCCGGAAAAAACCTTAAAAACATCCGCAAAAAAATCCAAAAAAACCCTGAAATAATCCCAAAAAAATCCTGAAAAAATCCGAAAAAATCCCGAAAAAAATCCCCAAAAAATCCCCAAAAATCCCCAAAAATCCCCCACTCCCCGGAACCCCAAGAATTCCCATCTGATCCCGTTTTTTTCCCGTTTTTTTCCCCCCCTCTCCCAGATGGCGGCGACGATCGACATGAACTTCCAGAGCGATTTATTGGCCATTTTCGAGGAGAACCTTTTCTAGCGGCGCCGGAGGGATCCCGGGGGGTGGGAAAAGGAGGGAATTCCTTGGATTTCTGGGGGGGGGTTGGGGGTTGGAACGTTTGTTTTGTTTTTTTTTTCCCCCTGAAGGATTTGAGACTCTTCTTTTGATTTTTTTTTTTTTATTTTTTATTTGTTTTCCTTTTTCTTTTTTTTTTTTTTTTTGTTTTTTTTTTTTTTTTTTTCTCCCCGAAACGGAAAAAAAAAAAAACCACGGAAAAAAGAACCGCAGAAAACGAGAAAAAAAAAAAAAAAAAAAAAAAAAACAAACCACAAGAGGAAATAAATGGATTTAAAAAAAAAAAAGAGGCACGGAAAAAAACCACCAGAAGTAAACAAAAAAAAAAAAAAAATCCCCCCTTCCAAAAAAAAATAATAATTAAAAAATAATAATGAAAAAAAAGACCAAAAAACCCCCCCCCACAAATGACTAAAAAAAAAAAGAAAGAAAAAGCCAAAAAAATTTCCTTTTATTTTGTTTATTTTTTTCTTTTTCTCTCTTTCCTCTCTGTTTTTTTTTTTTTTTTTTTTCCTGGTCAAAAAAAACAACCCCAAAAAATAACAAATAGCTGGAAATTCAGATTCTGTCCGTGAAATATTCCCCAAAAAAACCCAAAAAATTGGGGATTGGCTTCAAATTCCACCTTTTTTTTTTTTTTTTTTTTTTCCCTTCTGGGGTTTTTTGGGGGGAGGGGTTTTTTTTTTTTCACCTCCTTTCGGCCCTTTTTTGACACCAAAAAAACCCCAAAAAAGCAGCAGCTCTGGGGCCAGAATTCCAAGTGCAATTCCAAGAAGAATTTTTTTCCCCAGCAGAATTCCAGGTGGAATTCCAAAAGGGAATTCCGAGCTCTCCCAGATTTACCAGGAGGGGAATTATTTTCATTTTTATTTTTATTTTCCTCCCCTTTGGCTTTTTTTTTTTTTCCTTTAATTTTATATTTTATTTTAATTTTTTTTTTATTTTTTTCGTTTTATTTTTTTCTTTTTTATTCCTTTTTTTTTAATATTTTTTAATTTTAATTTTTTTTTATTTTATTTTTTATTTTAATTTTATTTTTTACTTTAACTTTTTTTCTTTTTTATTTTAGGGTTTTTTTTTTTTCTTTCCTTTCCCACAGATTTTTTTTTTTTTGGGGGGGGGAGATTTATTTTATTCGAATTGGGGTTTTTTTGGAGGGATTTTTTGGGTTGTTTTGAGTTGTTTTTTTTGGGGGGGTGGGGGAGGGGCAGGAGGAGGAGGGGGAGGGGCCAGAAAAGTTTTGGCGGCAGCAAAAAAAATACAAAGAAAAGAAAAAAAAAGAAAAAAGGGGGCGGGAAAAGGCTCCCAAAAATCTTTATTATTCTTTTTGGGAGGGGCTGCTTTGGTGGGATTTGGGAATTTCGGGAGAAAATTGGGGGAGGGGCGATGGGGGGAGGGGCCCCGACCCCACCCGCTGCCTCAGGGACTCCCCCCCCTCCCCCTTTGCCCTCTTTGCCTCCTTTTTCCCGGATTTTTCCCTCCTTTTTCCCGGATTTTCCCTCCTTTCTCCCGGATTTTTCCTCCTTTTTTTTCCCCCTTTTTTTCCAACTCCTTTTCCCTCGGTTTTAAAATTTCTTTGGTTTTCTTTGGATTTTTATATTTTTGCTCCTTTTCTCCATTTTTTTTCTCCTTTTTAAATTCCTTTTTTCCCCCCCTTTTTTCCCCCCTTTTTTTCCCCCCTTTTCCTCCTTTTTTCTCCTTTTTTTCCCCTTTTTTCACCTTTCCCCCCCCTTTTTTTCTCTTTTTTTTCCTCCTTTTTTCTCCTTTTTTTATCCCTTTTTTATCCCTTTTTTCCCCTTTTTCCTCTTTTTTTTATCCCTTTTTTATCCCTTTTTCCTCCTTTTTTTCCCCCATTTTTTTCTCTTTTTTTTTTTCATTTTTTCTTTTTTCTTTTTTTTTCTCCTTTTTTTCCTCCTTTTTATCTCCTTTTTTTCCTTTTTTCCCCCTTTCTTCTCCTTTTTTTCCCCGTTCTTTTTCTCCTTTTTTCTTTTTTTCCTCCTTTTTCCCCTCCTTTTTTTTCTTCTCCTTTTTTCCTCCTTTTCATTTCTCCCCTTTTTTCCCCCTTTTTTTCCCCTTCTTAAATTTAATACTTCACTTTTTTTATTTTTTCTCTTTTTTTCTTTTTATTTTTTCTCCTTTTTTTTCTCCTTTTTTATTTTTTTCTTTTTTATTTTGTCTTTTTTATTTTTCTCTCCTTTTTTCTTTTTATTTTTCTCCTTTATTTTTCTCCTTTTTAAATTTATTTTCCTCCTTTTTCCTTTTGATTTTTCCTTTTTTCTTTTCTTCTCCTTTTTTCTTTTTATCCTTTTTATTTTTCCTCCTTTTTCCTTTTTATTTTTCTCCTTTTTTTCTTCTTCTCCTTTTCATTTTTCCTCTTTTCCCTTCTCATTTTCCCCTCCTTTTTTCTTTCTATTTTCCTCTTTTCTTTTCATTTCCCTCCTTTTCCTTTTTCCTCCTTTTTTCCCATTTCCTTTTCAATTCCCTCCTTTCCCTCTCCTTTTTTTTTTCCCTTTTCTCCCTCTTTACCCCTTCCCCCCATTTTTTTCCCCTTTTTTCCCTTTTCTCCCCCCTTTTCCCTCCTCACTTTCCCCCCTCCCTCCCCTCCCCCTTTCCCATTTTCTCCCTTTTTCCCCCCAAAAACGCCGCCGGGGTCGGATTTTACTTTTTATTCGATTTTATTTGAATTATTCCCCTCCTTTTCCCCCCCCAAACATCCCCTCGGCTTCATTTTTTTTTTGGTTTGTTTTCAATCGAATCCAGTGGTTTCCCCGCCCAAATCCCGGGAATTCCCGGGCCGTTGGAGCCCGGCCTTTTATTATTATTAATAATTATTATTATTATTTGGGTGCCAATCGCCCCCCCCCGGAGCGCGGGGAGGATTTTCCCGCCGGGTTTTTTTTTTTTGCCCTTCGTGGAATAAAAAACGCAGCGAGTTTGGTTTTGTATAAAAAAAAACAAAAATCCCCCCGTTTGGGCCTCGTTTTTGTTCCGTGGGGAAAGGGGGAGGGGCGGGAGGGGGAGGGGAAAGGGAAGGGGAGGGGGGTGGGGCGGCCCAACCCCGCCACCTGGGAAAGGTTTGGGGGGAAAAAAAGGGAAATGGAGAAAAAAGGGAATTTAAAAAAAGGCCCCAAAAAAGGGGAAAAAGGTCCCAAAAAAGGCCCCAAACAAGGGGGAAAAAGGCCCCAAAAAAGGGGGGAAAAGGTCCCAAAAAAGGGGGGGAAAGGCCCCAAAAAAGGGGGAAGAAGACCCCAAAAAAGGGGAACAAAGGCCCCAAAAAAAGGGGAAAAAGGTCCCAAAAAGAGGGGAAAAAAGGTCCCAAAAAAGGGGGGAAAAGGCCCCCAAAAAGGGGGAAAAAGGCACAAAAAAAGGGGGAAAAAGGCCCCCAAAAAGGGGGGGAAAAGACCCCAAAAAAGCGGGAAAAAGGCCCCAAAGAGGGGGAAAAAGACCCCAAAAAAGGGGGGGAAAAGGCCCCAAAAAGGGGGGAAAAAGACCCCAAAAAAGGGGAAAAAAGGTCCCAAATATGGGGGGAAAAGACCTCAAAAAAGGGGGAAAAGGCCCCAAAGAGGGGGGAAAAAGGTCCCAAAAAAGGGGGGGAAAGACCCCAAAAAAGGGGAGAAAAGACCCCAAATAAGGGGGAAAAAGGCCACAAAGAAGGGGAAAAAAGGTCCCAAAAAAGGGGAAAAAGGCCCCAAAAAAGGGGGAAAAAGGCCCCAAAAAAGGGGGAAAAAAGTCCCCAAAAAAGGGGGAAAAAGGCTCAAAAAAGGGGGGAAAAAGGCCCCAAAAAAGGGGAAAAAAGGCCCCAAAAAAGGTCCCAAAGAAGGGGAAAAAAGACCCAAAAAAGGGGAAAAAGGTCCCAAAAAAGGGGGGAAAAAGGTCCCAAAAAAGGGGGAAAAAGACTCCAAAAAAGGGGAAAAAGACATCAAAAAAAAGGGAAAAAAGCCCCCAAAAAGGGGGGAAAAAGGTCCCAAAAAAGGGGGAAAAAGGCCCCCAAAAAGGGGGAAAAAGGCCCCAAAAAGGGGGGGAAAAGGCACAAAAAAAGGGGGAAAAAGGCCCCCAAAAAGGGGGGGAAAAGACCCCAAAAAAGCGGGAAAAAGGCCCCAAAGAGGGGGAAAAAGACCCAAAAAGGGGGGAAAAGGCCCCAAAAAAGGGGGAAAAAGGTCCCAAAAAAGGGGGAAAAGGTCCCAAAAAGGGGGGAAAAGACCCCAAAAAAGGGGAAAAAAGGCCCCAAAAAAGGGGGGAAAAGGCCCCAAAAAAGGGGGAAAACCAGGATCAAAAAAGCCCCAAATTCCCCCGAAAAGGCCCCTCCCCCCGCCCACGGGGTTGTCCCGCCCCTTTCCCCTCCCCCCGCGCTCCCATTGGTCTCCTCGAGTCTGATCACGCCCCCTCTCCGGGTTGGCCCCGCCCCCTTCCCGGCTTTGACCAATCAGCGCGCGGGGGCGGGGCCGGGCCGGGCTCGTGGAGCGGCGGAAGCGGCGCCAAAAGGTCGGGGGGGGGGAGGGAGGGACAGAAGGACCCTCCCATGTCGCGACAGAGGGGGCGGGACCCCCCGACAGCGACCTCCGGGGGGGGAGGGACCGTCTGGTGTCGCGACAGAGCGAGGGCGGTGACGGGGACCCCCCCCGGTGTCGGGACGGGGGGGGCAGGGACACCCCCCCCTCCCAACAAGGGAAGGGACACACACCC